>NC_141854.1:16837623-17132623 GCF_024713525.1 Acromyrmex echinatior
ATATATTTATGTAGTTTTCTTATTATATGAAAATAAATAGCAGAACATGTTGCTTGAAGAATCGAGTGCATGAACGAGTACGGATAGTGGGCGTATAGAAGCGTTTTTAATTATTTCTCAAAAATGAAAAATAACATTAATATATATAGTTAAATTCATCTTAACATAATTTTTTTATTATCAATAAAATCAAAATTTTTAAATGATGGGGATAAATAAATAAAAAAATTTTTATAATTAATTAATAATATTAATTAAACTCATGAAACCATTCAACTTTCATTTCAAAAAGTTTTTTCTATCTCTTACAGTTTCGACGATATTCGCTTCGAAAAAAAAACACACTTTTCAGACAGGTGTTTTATCCCTTAAAAGTGAGATAGAGCATGTATAAAAAAACATGTCTTTTATTTTTGTCTAAAGAACAAAATAATAGTAAAAGCTCCAACCGTTCCTCCCTCATCAAAATCAGAGGACAGTCGGAGTCCTTTCCAATACGATGAAGACCACTAAAGAAAATATATTCACATTCGATATATTTTAGGTAAGAAGCAATCTTTCTTTACTCAATGATATTGTAAACTTTCTCATTACAAACTCAACTAGTATATGCTAACGCCTTCACTTTGAAGATTTTAAGACTTTAAAGGCGAATTTTTATTACATCAATATATTATATCTATAACTTTCAACAAAATTCTTAACAAGTCTAACTTCTGTTATAAACATATAATTAGCGCCGAGACACTACCAGTGTCTACAGATATAAAAATTTAAATTTTATGTTAAAATTTTTATTATTTTATTTTAGCCTTTGTAAGCATAGTTCACTCTTAAAATGTGGAAAATACCAAAACAAAACTTACAGTATGTAACGCGATCTTTTATTATACAAAAAAAAAAAACAAATTCTGAAGAGGTGCATAGGAATCAATCTGGCAGAGATGAACTACTAGAATTACTTAATCGGAGATTATAAATAAGCAGAGCTGCTGGAGAAAATCAATCTCTACAAGTTATTGGGCAAGAACATGATTCATTATCAGAAATAAACGAATAGTTCCTAAAAATATAGACTTTTATTAAAAAGATAAAACAGTACAAGAGTCTATCATTAAAATAAATAATTTTCAAGAAGATAAATCTGAGTTGTTAAACGATTCTGATGAGCATAGAGATCGCTCTGATTGCTCAAGTGATCTTTCACCTGAATTTATTCATTGACGCACACACGAAAATACAATAGAAATTTAGATAGATTTATCAAGATAAGCGAGTTCACCTTTTCAGCATTTATTCCCCTAAATTCTCTTGTTAAATATGGTTAATCTTTCGCCTGTTAGTCCCATTTCATATGAGGTCCAAGCGCTTCGGTTCTTAAAATGCCTTGTTAAGACATATTACAATTCTGCAGTTTAATCCGCGGATATTTGATATCTCTACCTCTCCATCTGTGCGTCACGATACTCATGATCTGCATCGACTTCACCTGTACCGAAACTTCCCTGCACCGGCGAACATCTGACTCAATCCCCCCTCCCCCCTCGCAAACTTGAACCCTCCCTCCATCTTGTGAAAACTGAATAATTAGTGTAGAACTATTGCATTGTAATTTTAAAAATTAAACCGTTAGATTCGAATTTAATAATTAGATTATATTCTGTCTAACATTGAGAATAAGTTGCTTTTATGTTAAGGTCCTCCCTTGAAAAAAATCGGTTTTTTTTCTTTCAATAATAATGTTATAATAATAATAATGATAACAGTAATAGTTAAACTAACAGACTTTGTTAAACTTCCGAAAACCAATCAAATATTTTTGATAATACACAAATGTATATATTTGGACAATTATAATTTAGACAAAATCAATGTATGAATAAAGAAATTATTATTTTCATAAAATACCGTTCATTTTGCAGTGTCCGTGTTCAATGTTAACATGAATAATGTATTGTCAAAACATTACGTCTTATTAATCTAGGCGGAAAATAGATATGCTGACGTATAGTTTGCGTATGTGTTCACATGAATAATCTATAGATTATTCATAATATATTATTATAATAAAACATTACGTTTTACTATTGCAACTACGTAGTAAATATAGTTGATTACTATCAGTTGCTATGTAGTAGTGCTGTATGCATAGTGAAAGTTTCACATGTTATGCATGTTGACATGAACACAAATATAAAAGTGCAACTCGTTGCAGGAAATTCGCAGTTTCGTATTTGATTTCGATTAATAAGTACTACCAATTGTGAATAATACGAAGCTCTATTAATAAGTATTTACTGTTATTATTAATAAGTATTACTTTAAAGTTTTTATTACTTTTTATATTTTTGTACTTATAAATTTTTTTTTATTAGAATGATTATATACGTTTTATTTCCTTTTTTTATTTAACTGTTAGGATTTGATCAGCATATTTATAATTTGATTACATATTTAAAATACTAGATAGTAAGATATTTGCATAATGTACAAGATTTTTTCTCTTATGTGTGTGTGTGTGTTCAATAAATTTTTTTGAAAAATAACCAATAAGAAGATATCAAATTTATTATGAAATAGACAATAAAAACTTTATCATTCAACTTGTACAACTTGACTTCCTACATTTGGAATAACAAATTGTAATCTGCGGAGAATGAGGTCAGCCACTTGGCTTTTTAACGAAGAAACTTACGGCTATTCCCCACCAGAAAGTAGGGAAATGCTCATCCTCAGTCTTACATAGATAGGAATTCCAACATTATCATGAGAACATTGTAAAGACATCTACGACTGTATTTATTCGCTGATGATGGTTTGAAGAAAACCGAAACGTACGAATAATTCGAATAATATGGTATACAATTATTGTACATTTATATTCTATGTAAAATTTTTTTAATTATATAGAAATTCGCGCACCAATTTCCGCGCTGTGTATATGCTCTTATTGTATTATATTTTTTAATAAAAACTTTTTTTTCCTCTTTCTTTCTTTTAATAATTATTATATTGAAAATAGACATGTAAATAGCATTTATAATTTTCAGAAAATAATGCGGTTTAATCCACGAAACGTAATAATACTCGTGTCTGCAGTATTTACTGCCTTGAACTTCCCACAAAAAGTCCTACAATATCGGAAAAAGTTATGATGAAGAGGAAAAGATATTAAAATAAATGTAGAAGACCATGAAATCGAAGAAGAATCGTTGGATTTTTTTGAACTCGTATAATGTACAAGAAGCACAAGAAATATAATTCATAGATGAAGAAGAAAACTACGCATGCAATGTAAAAGAAATAGTTTGTGACCGACGATATTTCAAGAGAATATCAAAAAGGAGTAGTTGAATACTGGAGTAGCGTAAGTTAAAGCCAAAGATGATTGAATCTGTAAAAGCAAGGTTTCGGAAAGTAATATCAACAGGACAATTGCGACGATGGGAAAAGCAAATGAATGTAGGTGGTAGTGCAATGGATTAGAAAAGTTAGGACGAATTTCAGCATATACGTTAGCTAAATTTATTGAAGCAATTCATAGAGTCAATGATCCATGATATTAATATTACACAATGAGCTTTGCAAGCGCAACAATAAAACTTCTTAGGTTTTAAAGCATCATACGAATGGATTAAAAGATTTAAGCTCGCACATCAAATTGTATCTAGAAAAGTTACGAAATTTATAAAAAGCTTTAATGTCAAAGGGAGCTTTACAAGCAGATAACAATAATAACAATGTTATTGAAAATGTCAAATATAATATTATATTGACCACTATAAATAATTGAAAATTTATATAATTCGGAGCAAAATGGTTTTCAATTAGAATTACATGCAGATCGCACATTGGCAGAGAAAAGTGTAAAAAAGTAGAGTGTAGCACAGCCAATATCTGCACTTACGATTATACAATGCAACCTGTTATTTCAGCTGATGATAAATTATTATCTCCTACTTCTTATAGTGTTAACAGAATAATGGAATATTAGGTCCTAGAGTACAAAAAAGAATTGTTTATCGCAAATAATATTTTTATTATGGCGTTAAAATCTGGTAAACATCTAATCATTTTGAAACTTGAGTAAGAAAAATATATTTTTCAAATGTTGGATCAAATTCAGTTTTACTTTAGATTAGTGGACTGGTCATTGTCCGGCTAATTCAAAGAAACAGATTCTGCAGAAAATACTGTTTTATTTATTAACTATATCGGCTGGAACAACAGGAAAAATACAACCGTTAGATGTTTTTGGATTTTATTTGTAGAAGAATTTTATTAATCATTTTTCAGATATAATCATGCTTTTAAATCTTGATGTAAAATTTCATTCTAGAAATGCTATTCTAAAATTACAATCACGCACGTAAAATTACATTAACGCACAATCAGTTTTCATCGTCAAAATTTATTAATTTATTTAAATACTCTTAGTAAAAGTGGATATTTGGAATATAGGTCAAAATTTGAAACACCGGTCGATTTTTGTTTTAAAAAAATTTCGAAACCAATATTTGTGATGAAATATCTGTAATTACTTGCGCATTGTGCAGAAAGTCTCTCTGCATAACACTTTTTTTATGAGCATTATCTTTGTGATCAGTATGAACCGTAAATATTGCAATGATAAAGATAATAATTAAAAAATTATTATATTTTAATAATAAATACAAAAATATAAAAACCAATCTTTCATTTTTAATAATATATACTGTGACGTGACGTCATTGTGTCGCAAATAAAATGGATCCTGGATCCTTCCGGTTCGTGAGGACGAACGAATTTGCGTGCGGTGCTGACTTTCAACCACTTTAATTTATTTCTTTTTTTGTACTATCTTTTGCGAGAATCTTTAATTAGCGATAGCCAGAGTGAGGACCGGTAGCTGTAGGGGTGTGGATTGTATCGAGCTGTCTCACCCTTTGCTAGCAGAGAAGAGGATCGCCAAAGAAGACCGAAGAGGCTCCGAATTACTCCCAGTGGCCGAGGGGGGCTACGCAGGTCTTTTATTTTTTGCTGTCTGTTATTTGCGCCCTTTTAGTACCGATTTACAAAAAGAAAATAAAGATGCCAAAACTCCAGGGTGCAAGCCTCGAACGAGGAAAAGCTGCACAAGACACGTGTTTCCAGGATGCAACTTCCCAGTGGGACAGATAGAATCGCCAAGAAAACCACAGCGGCCTAAGACTCGATTAAGAATAACTGTATAAGACAGGGTGCACTCCATGTGAGAAATGGTTAATCCAGAGAAGGTTACACTGGCGAAATTCACCCTGCAGATAAGCGTAGCACGCAGGAGCACATGCCCGAGCACTATATACTCAATACGTGCGAAACGCGTGATATTCTATCTTTCTATGATGATCGTGAAAGAAATGTTATTATATACAAAGAAATGTTTTACCATGTACAAACTATTATAACATTGTCGCGGCAAACATCATATGTTGCTTTTGAATGTTTTTTCAAAACAAAATTTTATCGATATATCAATTTCTGATTTTGAAACCCATATATACCATTTTTATGTATCAGAGGTAAATTTCGGAGCGACGTACGACGGTGATTTTGCCGAGCGTCGGAATACTTGGTTTTCGGAGCACAAATCATTCGATTCGGAGTAATCAATTTTTTTCGTTACGTCAAATACAATATGCTAAATCTCGCAAATAAGTTGCTTATATACAAAACCATACTGAAATCCGTTTGAATTTATGGGATCCAGTTGTGGAATACGGCATCCCACTCTAACATTGAAATCTTGCAAAATTTTGAAATTTGGTTAAGAAAAGTTTATTTTTCAAACGTTGATCTTAAATCAGTTTTATTATTAGATTCATGGACATTATCCTGATGCTGTAGTAAGAAATAGATCTGTACAAGATTTTGTTCTTCTATACCAGTATAGGAACAACAGGTCAGAAATAACCATTGGATGTGTATGATTTCCCCTTAAAAAAAATTTATAAAACATTTTTCTGATATCGTCATGCTTTTAGGGTTTGGAAGTCTTTATCCACGAGATTCCATTTTAAAACTGCAATCATTGATACATTTTTAATTTATACGCCAAGATTAAAAAATTTATTCAAATATACCTCTGATACATAAAAGTGGTATATATGGGTTTCAAAATCAGAAAAGTTTCATATATCGATAAAATTTTGTTTGAAAAAAACATTCAAAAGCAACATATGATGTTTGCCGTGACAATGTTATAATAGTTTGTACATGGTAAAAAATTTCTTTGTATATAATAACATTTCTTTCACGATCATCATCTTTGTTATATATTTGAATCATGCTGCAACATCCTTGGCTTAGAATACAGTGGAAGTAGAGAGGAAATAACTCGTATACTACACAGTTTAATGGACCTATCTACTCTAATGCCAAAAATAATGAGCAAGAAGATGAATTAGACGAAGATAAATTAGACGAATAGCTGCGAGTGGGAACAGCTGACGAGCAAGACGAAAGAGAGAAACAAAGAAGCAACATAAATAAATTATATTATATTTACATTATTTGTAATTTTATACTCTCTCTTATGTCACTTTATTATATTATTGTATTGGAATACAATTATTGTAACACAATTTTGTTGCATCATATTCTCTTTATTTGTATAAATGTTATAAATTCAAGTCTTTACTAGTGTATAATTTTACATCTAAGTACTCCATAGAAGCAAATTGTCAAGATGACGAAGAGAGTACTTTATTCGTTCTGTCCCAATTATTGAAGGTAAGAATCAAAAATAATAAACTCAGAGAAAGAGGAAATTGAATGTGCGGATACAACGGTACCTCTAATAACCGAACTTGTATTAAATAAAAAAAAAAATTATGTACGCATCAACAAAACAATAACAATGTAAAAGATACGCTTGGATTTTGGAAAATTCTGAAACATTAAAATTTATAATTTGTACAAGATGCTCCCAAATTTTTGGAAAAGATATTCATCAATATCTGCCATGAAATAAAGCTTGCAGAAAAATTAACATATATTTTGGAAGAAAAATGTCCACTTATTTTTTCTCAATGTATACATATGAAAACGATACATGGAAAAAAAGTTACGATTATCATAATCAAATAATTGTGATATTTTTCGTCCATCAATACACATTGGTTATAGGAACTGTAGTACTATGGAAATTACCTTATGGTTGTTCTACTTACAAGCGAGGGTAACTGTTATATGGATGTTGCAATCAGTTATATATATATGTTAACCTATCTCCAACTAATGGCATTTATGACTTCATATTTATAAATGAAATATATAACTTATACTTTACCTCATGGCAGATATTCATGAATATCTTTTCCAAAAATTCGGGAGTATTTTGTACAAATTGTAAATTTTTATATGTCAGGATTTTCCAAAATTCAAACACACATTGAAAGAAAAGATTGGTTGCTGCAACAATTTAGATAAATAAATAAATTTATATTCCAGTGGGTTCTTTTAACAAAAAGTGAATAATAATCTATCATCTCTTGAAATATTTAGTTGTATCGTGTAACTATGTAGTTACTGATATAGATTGGACTACACTCCAACTTTTTTTGCCTTTAATTGCCAATGAATGACTAGCATAAAGTTCTAATTGGAATCCGCTTTCATCAAAATTATATATATTTTCAAATTTATAACAATTAATATAATATTTAATATTCTCAATCAATTACTTTCTAAATGATGTTTCTATTGAATAGTTTTTTTTTTATAAATTTTATGATAAACCAAGGTAATGACCAAAAGGTATAAATATTAATATAAAGTGAAAAAAAAACCAAGATAATAACCATAAAGAGAAGACGCAAGACGAAAAATGATAAGATGAATTGATAAGAAGAAGAATTGATGGATGATGGGCGTATACTGGTGTAATTATTTCTTAAAAATGATACTTCAAAATAACTGATACTCAAAATAAATGATACTCAAAAAAAATAACTTAATTTTTATCATGTATGGTTAAATTCGTCTTAAAATAACCTTTAATTTTATCTTTAAAAAAGTTAGCAAAAAAGGTACAATGGAATAGGGATAGTAAATAAAATAATTTAAAAAAAATTGTTTTATCATAATTGAAAGTACTCTCTCTTGTGAAATCACAAAAAAAATTTTTATTTCCAAAATTTTTTTATCTCTTATAGTTTCGACGATATTTGTCAAAAGAAAAAAAAAACAATTTTTTGTAAGAGATATTTCATTCCTTAAAAGTGAATTAAAGCACGTATAAAAAATATTTTTTTATGGTTTTAGATAGATAAATTTCAAGGGCACCGTATTCAAGTTGTAGTAATAACTTTTCAGTACAATAGAAGAAAAGACTCGAATTAAATTTCTAGGACATTATAGTCCCAAAATTACAAAAGAATAGAAAAAAAAGAATATACATGTCAACTATATGGAAAGATCTATAGTTCGTGATGTTAAATATTTTTAGATATTGTTATTGATAACTTTGTATTATTTTAACAATTATTTTAACAATTTTCATATTTATTTTATAACAACAATCCTCCTTAATATTACAGATAAACAGTTAATCTCCTTGAAAAGTTTGAAACAACATGTTGTTTCACATGTATAATATGGAAACGTAATGCTGTAGTTAAATCCTACGAATGTAAGCGATGTAAAAAACAGCGTAAAGAAAATTTGAGCATTCACACAAGAATACATGCAAATAAAAAACAGTATCTATGCCAAAATTGTAGGAAAATAAATAAATAAATTTCAGTAAGTATTTAAGTGAGCAAAAAATTAGAGTTATTTGATAATTCGATTTGCATGCTAATTGTCAGTATATTCTAAATCTTTATCTCTGTCTCTCTTGGGGTGTAAAGTGACTATACAAGCAACTTTACTTCGGTTGACTTACAAGGAAAGTTTTACAACTGTAACCGATTTGATTCTCCAAATTGTAAAACACGAAAATCTAAGAGACACATATTTTTTTATACGTGCGCTAACTCATGTAAGGGATGAAACACTCCTTTAAAATAAAAACGATATTTTTTTTTCGAGTCGAACATCGTCGGAAGTAAAAGATAAAAAAAAATTTTTTAAACAAAAGTTATATGGTTTCAAAAGTTCTTTAAAGTTACAAAGAAAAAAAATTTTATTTTTTTGTTTCACAAAATACTCCTACCACCCGTAATTTTCTTAAATTTTCAAATTTTTTTTTTTTGCCAAATTAAAGATTATTTTTTTACAAATTTAGCCATGTGTAATAAAGGTACATTACGACATATCATTTTCGAGAATAAATTATTAACGCTTTCGTATACATATACGCTGTTTATGCTCATATACGTAAGTAACTGTCGTTGATACAATAATATATATCTAAGACGTTTTAAGTAAAATTTGTATAGTTTTTTACACGTGACGAATTCTTCAGACATAAGATTTTCTAACAATTCAATGTAATTTCAAATGCAAAACAATTTTTAAAAAATTTATTTTTTAGAGATACTAATCCTATACAATAATTTTATTATTGTATTTTATTATAAAAGAATGGATTTGAAATAAAATTGTTTTTAATTTTTATAAAAGAAATTAAATGTCAAAGAAATAATAACAGGGTTAATGTGTATGTGTTTGTGTGTATACACATATTACTCCTGGAACATCTGAAGATCTATCTGTGGAAACAGTTGAAAAAAGAAATTATATTGCAAATAATTTATAAATTAAGTATATAAAGAAATGAAAATGGGATTAAAGTATATCTGTGCAATTTGTTAATTTGTTTTTATATTACGATTCAAAGCCAAGTTTAATCTTTGGAAATGATTATCAATCCGCTTAATGTTGTTAGACTTTTATTAGCATCTAATAAGTTCAATATATCTAACAGAAACACCAGAAACTGAAGCAAAAATAGAATTAAAAGAAAATATACAAAAAGTAAATTGTTGAATAGCATTTTTCACTATTATATAATGAATTGGAAGTAACAGAAGAAACCTATCTCGATTATCAAGAATCTTATAAACTATATCATTCAGAAATAATTGATGATGAAGAAGCATGGAGTAAAGATAATTTAAATTCTCATCCTCAATGTTCAAATGATGACGCAGACAGTTCTTGTAAAAGACGGCTGTTGAGTATTGGCGGAATTGGGACATTAATGAAAAAAATAAAAACAAAAGGAATCATTTGTTAAAATCAGTGCAAAATAAATTTAGAAGAGTTTCATCTGAAGATCTATTAAGACGATGGGAAGAACAATTACATTCAGGTGGAAATCGTATAGAAAAATTATTTTACATCTTCAAATTTACACATGATAAATTTACTGCAGCTGTTGAATCAGAATTCATAGTTCATGAAATCGATCTACAAAGGTGGACTACAAGATCAAGAAGAAATAGGAAATTTAAATTCTATATTTAAAAACATCTCACAATTGGGTATCAAAAAGTCCCACTGAATTGTTGAGAAAAATCACGAAATTTGTAACTAGAAGAACAATAGAAGATTCTGTTGAATTGCAAACAGCTAATGATTTTTTAAAAACAGTGAAACCACTTATCGATCAGTTCGGATCTGAAAATGTTTTTGATTCTGATCAAAGTGGTTTCCAATTGGAAATACATTTTGGAAAGTTATTGCCTAATGGAGGAGTAAAGAAAGTAGTGTGCTATGTCTATATCAACAACACACTCATACATCATACAATCAATATCATGTAATGAAAATTTGCTGTCCTTTATTTATTACATTGAAAGAAATTAATGCTATATTTGGACTAAGAATACAAGAAAACCTTATTTACATCAATAAATGTTATTGTAAAAATATCGAAATCTGGTAAAATGGTAAAAAATTATGTGTCTCTCAGATTTTCACAATATATATGTTTTACAACATATTTCGTGAAGAATCAAATCGGTTCTGGACAGTTGTAAAACTTCCTTGTTATATAGAATATACAGATCTAAGTTCGATTCCATTTGCGCAATATTTATTTGCGATTG
Source organism: Acromyrmex echinatior (assembly GCF_024713525.1). Lineage (NCBI taxonomy): Eukaryota > Metazoa > Arthropoda > Insecta > Hymenoptera > Formicidae > Acromyrmex > Acromyrmex echinatior. The sequence continues at coordinate 16,848,639 of NC_141854.1, forward strand.
AGAAAAAGTACATTTCTGGTTCCATATATTTGAGTCAGTATATGATATGTTATTATAATGTTATTACAAAATGCGAATATGAAAAAATTGTAATGTATGATTCATAGCGCTTGAAGAGATAGAACGCATAATAAATAATGATATATTCTCTCTCTCTCTCTCTCTCTCTCTCCCTCCCTCCCTCCCTCTCGCACATATTAACTATCTGGGAAAAAAGATAGGATCGAAATTGGGGGCATTTCTCATTGAATTAGTATGAATTTGACACCATACATGAGGTGTGTTGTACAAAGCGATAATTGCTTCGTTGTTTGAATATTGTTCGTGTATATTACTGAGTTTAAACGATTATAACATGTAATATTTACAGAAATTACAAAATAAGGGAATGAGAATTATATTACGGTGAGAATTATATTGCGGTATATTCAAATTTTACATTTTTTGGGGCCGAAATTTCAAAAAAGGCTACAGACTCGAAATTTAAAAAATTTCGATGAATTTTTTAAAAATAAAAGCTAATTAAATTTGGGACAACTTAGTTAAAAACAAGTATTAAAAATACAATTGCAAAAAATGTAAAATTTGAAATTTTATTTAAATTTGATATTAGTCGGGCTCTCAAATCCCAAAACTATAAGTATATATCAGGCAATAAGAGCATCTATACACCGCAATAATTTGTGCGCAACATATATATATATATATATATATATATATATATATATAATTACCAAATAAAATTTACATATTATGAAGATATACAATGTTTGTCGGTTCAAAATCTTATTTGTATTTTAGTTGCAAAAATATATACACAGTGCATTCAAAAAGTTCCGGGACTACCGCGCGCTAAAATCGAGAAGTCTCTGCTCCAACGCGCGAACTACTTTCCGCCGACTTCTGGCTAGCTACTGTTAAAATTTCAAACAGCTATCTCGATTCAGTAGCGAGTTTTGGCTGATAGAGTAAAGCTGTGATTTTTTGTCGCGTCACAATTTTAATTATGGAGCAGAGAGCCGCCATCAAATTTTGTTTTAAATTGAAGAAAACTCCAAGTGAAACCCTCGAATTGTTACAAACCGCGTATGGAAATGAATGTCTTAGTCGTAGTAAAGTGTTCGAGTGGTATGCGCGTTTCAAAGCCGGTCGGGAGTCACTGGCAGACGATCCGCGAGAGGGGCGTCCCTCCACTTCCACCACTGATGCGAACATCGAGCGAGTGCGCGTTGCTGTGGCCTCCAATCCACGTGCTACTGTTGAAATGTTGTCCGACGAGTTACACATCAGCGAGGGAAGTGTTCACACCATTCTAACCGGAAAACTGGGTAAGAGCAAGATCTGCGCGAAGTTCGTTCCTCATTTTTTAACACCAGAGCAAAAAATTCGTCGAGTGGCAGCATCGGAAACTCTCATCAAAATGGCGGATTCGGACCCAAATTTTTTGGATAAAATTATCACAGGTGACGAATCATGGTGTTTTCAGTACGATCCTTCAACCAAACGACAGTCGATGGAGTGGAGGGGTCGCGACGAGGAGAGGCCGACCAAAATTCGCGCGGTGAAATCGAAAATCAAGACCATGTTGATCACGTTTTTTGACACTCAGGGCATCATCCATAGAGAATTTGTGCCTCCAGGGCAAAAAGTGGATGCGGTCTTCTACAAAAGTGTCCTGGAACGATTATTGGCACGGATACGGCGCGTGCGGCCCAACCAGTACAAATCCGGAGACTGGTTCTTGCTTCATGACAATGCGCCCGCGCACACCGCAATTTTGGTAGCGCAGTTTCTAGCCAAACGGAAGGTGACTGTCATCACCCATCCCCCCTATTCTCCGGACCTCGCCCCGGCAGACTTTTTCTTGTTTCCCAAGCTAAAGAACGCTATGAAAGGGGGCCGTTTTGACAATGTTCCAGACATTCAACGCAATGTGACGCGTATTATGAACTCCATACCAGCTGAGCAGTTTAAACGCGCCTTCCGACACCTCTACGAACGTTCAAAAATTTGTGTGGAAAGAGAAGGCCTATATGTAGAAAACTAATAAATATCTTTTGATTATCTCGTTTTTTTCTCTGTTTTAAAAAATAGTCCCGGAACTTTTTGAATGCACTGTGTATAGTTATTCGTGATAAATTCGATTTGATTATCTTGGCTGCTATAGTGATTTCTTTACTGTAGTGATTTCTTTATGAATTTATTATGTAATTTACGTTTTAAATAAAGATGATTAAAGTTCTTATTTGTTATATAATTTGAAAAATATTAACTTTTCAGAGATCGCCATTATTATATATATTAGCGCAAGCTGACAGCTAATATATATAATACTTGAACATCGCTTGAAACACTGAACATATAGATACATCACAAGTATCAAATTTTATTTTAGACTATACATGTGTCTAGCCAAATTTTTGTTTCTTGCTTCTCTTTTTTACTAAATCATAAAAAGGTTAGAAAGTTTTTTAAGTTGCTGTGTGGCGGGAGCAGCAACTTCCACGCTATTCTTTCGGCAGAATGTTCAGGTTCCACGGAAGAGAGAAGTGAGTACGCATGCCGTACGGTTTGATTCTCCTCCTTCTCTTTTCTTCCTCGAACGAACGTTCGATCTCCACGTACGGAACTACAAAGATCCAAAGTATATAACTTTCGCATCGCGTTGTCTCGAATAAATAAGCGTGGAAAACAACCGGGACACACTAATGCCACACTTTATCTCTATAGCAACTGTTTTCAGTTGTTTATCGAATGATACAGAATTGACGTTAATAAATGTTAAGTTAAAAAATCAGATAGTGATTTTTCATCTACTCTTTTAAAATTTAAAAATTTTAAATTTAAATTCAGAGCAATATAATTTAAATGGATAAAAATTAATTTGCGCAAAAAGACAACATTTTTTAAATTGTTTTTTTTTTAACATTAGATAGCCACTGGGTAAAGGTATACATGTTTAAAACAAATTTCAAAAAATTTTGTCATCAAAAAGCGCAAATAAAACGATACTTATTTAACAACCAATTAGGATGTCTAGCTAATTCAGATTTAATCTTGGCGATGCAGCATCCTGGTGTCTGAACAATTCGCGCGTTGAGCGACCGAGCAAAGATGATTATAGTCTCTGAATAGCCCAGAAGTATCTTGGCATTGCTATCATCCCCCGTCGCAGTTAACAGAACGAAGTACGCGAATTACGTTTTATTTCCTTGTGATTGGTTAAATCACATTCAAAGAATTTTTATCACTGTTAATGTTGCGTCGCAATTATTCGTTTTATTTTTGATTAACCTTTTAGTTTTTTTATTCTCACTTCAAAAATGAATCAATTAATGTAAGAAGACACAGAATATTATACTATGATACGAGTATTTTTTTTTTGCGGCAAGCCACAGTGATTTGCAAAGGCCGTCTAAAGCTCAAAAATATTATGACTAAAAAACTATTAGTATAAAACATATATATATCAACATTTTATCAATAATAGCAAGATAAATTCCCAAACAATTAATTATTCTTTCAAAGGAATTAAAATAGAAGAAAAAAAGAAAAGAAACCTAGCTGGTTCTTGAATTCTGTAAAATCAGTCAAACGGCTTTCGCGAAGGCTCACATCCAGAGCCGAGAGAATTAAGATATTCAAAGCTTTCTTGGATTAACGAGTTCAGAAAGTTATATCTTCATATTCTACGATAGCGAAACCGTTGAGCGACATGTTGCGGAAAGATCAATCGCATAATTTTGACGATAAGGCTCGAAACGCCTTCATACATCAATTGAAGACAATTTTTACTCAGAATCCAGTACTGAAAATATATCATTCGCGATACGAAACGGAAGTACATACGGACGCAAGTATAGACGGTTATGGAGCTGTACTACTACAGCGTTTAGACGAAGATAAATTATTACACCCACTACTTTATGAGCAAAGACAAAAAAGGAGGAAAGAAATTACACAGAGAGATATTACAGAGTTATGAATTAGAGGCGCTTGCGGATCGCGCCTACTGTAATAAAATGTTTTCGCGCGTTTTTTCCAATTCTTTCTTACGCATTATGTTGCGATACGGCGTTGTTTATACCCTCATTAACCTAGACCCCCTCCCTCTTCGCAAATCAAATGATATGATAAAAAAATTTTTTGCTTTTTATTTGCTAATTATTTGCTCAAAAACAAATTTTTTTGCTCCAGCTGTTTAACAGAAAAAAATAAAAGGGGGGAGGGGGAGTCCAAATTAATATTAAGCTGGACCCCATACTGGAAAAAATAAATATAGTAGTAGAAAAAAATCAAGGAACTAATCTATCCACCGACCCGCTCTAAATTCGAAACACTGGAGACAACTCCCGAGACTTCAGTACAGGTTCCGATAGAGAAGCAAGTACGAGAAGATCCGCAAGAAAATATTCGAAAATATGTAGGAAGTAGTCAAAATAGAAAAGATAGACACAATAATAGATGAGACACAATAACATAGAAATTTTTCTAAATTTCTCTCGCTCTCCAAACTCATTAATTACTTAATAGATCTTTTAAGCGAAGCCCCGCACTAGAGAAGGTGCGGGAACCAAAGATACGAATAACCCAAAATTAACGATCAGAATAGGCCTACAAGTACTCTGATGAATCATGGAACGAGATGCTCGGATCAAGATGCTATGATGATGGCGGCAGAAGTTGAGACGTTTTCGAATGTAGTTACTGAGCATAATCATGAAATTAATATCGAGATGAGGGAAGACGTTTGTTTATTTAATCTTTCGAGACCTTTCCATCTATATAAAATAAATTCAATAATTTTCACATTTTTCGTTATAAACATTATCGAACTTTAATTTATTTCTTGAAGATTTCAATATCAAATTAAATTTAATTATTTTTTATATTTTGAAAATTATAATAAAATAATAATTATAATTTTCAATTATAACCGAATTGTCTGAGACCCGATCGGGAAGAAGAGTTAGTTCTTGCAGAGATTGGAAAGGCAAGAGAGAGGCGTGGATTACAGGAACCTGGAAAAACGGGTTCCTAAACTACCAACATATCGACATTGAAGAAGACTGGGACTACGAACTGTATGTCCAAGAGCTTAAAGAGAAATTGTTTGCAGATCTGCGTTACGTGAATAAACGTGTGCGAAATTAAATATTATTTCTATAAAAAAACTCAAAACGCGGATACATAATACGCGAGTGTGAAAACACGAATGTGAGAATAGATTCTCGAGCTTTGTTCGAGATTTTTTAAAATAATTCCGACTATAAAGTGTAAATTAAGTATGAGTGTGAAGAGTGTGTGAGTTGTTATATTTTCAATAAATTCTATTTGTGGGTTAAACGTGACTCAATTCTTTCGAAAGTCTTATCTATCCTTATGCATATTCTTCAGTCAGAATTTTTAGAAAGGTAGCAATAAGTTACGTCACGCATATTTTTCGTAACCAAAACCGAAAAATGAATTAAAACTAAGCAGAATAATTATTCAACCCGATACGAGAATTAATTCCATGAAGTTAAATTTCATGAATGATAATTAATAATATCATTACTGTGAACATGATTTTTAACAATAACAATAAACAATTTTCTTAAATATACTCGCTCTTGTTTCTTAAGTGTTCCACAGTTATTGTTTTTGTGTAGTTAATAGAAACTGCAACAATTCGCTGGTTTAAACATTATACGTAACATTTGACAAAGTCAATATACAAAAGTCAATAACTTAAAATTAAGTAGACAATAATCAGTATTACAATATGATAATATAATAACAGGATAAAATGTGATCCAGTTAAACTGTAATAAATTTATGCTTTTCGAGAGTATTCTTTTTGACAAAGGAAGGACGACTGGCTGGACAAGGGTATTGCATCATCCTACATAATTCTGGAAGTATTGCGTGCTCTCGTGCGAGAATATTGTAGGACCGCCGAATTCGATCCCCGGGTGTTCAAGGATCTCCGGTTGATTCACGACAGTCCGAAGTACCATCTCGTGCTCGCGACCTCCAGCCGAAGTCGGATGGGTGTTGCTAAGGGTGATAAAGGTGGAGGTGAATACCCGCGCAGTACGAATTGTGGCCGCGAACCTCGATCGGAAAGTGCCGTGGCCAGCTTGGAAAGCACGCGAGAGGACACAGGACGTCAGCGGATCTTTCAAGGTCGACTAGGACGAGCACCTGCGAGGGAGTCATGGTGAGACAAGCGTCACCCCTGTAAAGTCGCCGGTTTCTGCGTCCGAGAGGTTTCCGTGTAACTTATCGGATTTCTATCGGGCGTATAATAGTGAGTACACGTGGCATTATCGTGCACCAGAGTTTCGCGAAAAAAAATTAAGTAAGCATAGCGTACATACGATTATAAATAACTAATAAATGGACCAAAATTTCGAAATGAAATCGTAAAATATTTGATTATCTGTTTAACAGATTTAAAGAGAAAAAGCTTGCACGCTTGTCGCGAAGGTTTGTTAGTACATACGTTAATAGTACGCGAAGATGTAGGGGAGTTATCCTTTTTTGCAGTCTCCAGTACTAATGGAGATGAATTTAAATATGACATTCACTCCGAGTACTCCACTGAGATTGAGATCAGTTGTCAAATGTATAATGAGCTTACCACGGATGACCCTAGGTGTAGTTGTATATCTTTGCGGTGATCACGTTGATGTATGATTTTCTGACGATTGTATCGGTTTGGGTAATCATCGCTTGAAATGATGAGTGACTGTGCACGTGCGTAATGGCGGCCGAAGTGTTGGGCTGAGTCAGCATTGACAGCATTTAGTTCTAAACATCTATTGAAACGACTGATTGCATACGTGTATTGTGCATGTGTAGTAGTGAATATGTGAATTATGTTATAGATACTAAAGCTCCGTAAGATTCTGAGAGCTATAAACTTAGTTATTAATAATGTTCAAGATTGTGGTTTTTGATAGAGTAGAATAAGGATATCGGAGTACTGGCGCTGTTAACTGGCGCTATTAACTACGAGGAGCAGGTGTAGAGCATTCTCGAGTGCGACCAATGAGAGCGGCCTTTCTTTGATAGACTCAAGAAGGATTGGTGGAACAGACTGCCAAGTGTGATGCCGGATACATGTATATTTTGTAATAAAATATATACTCGAGAAAATATGATTGCGAATCCACATTAGGATACACATAGGTTACAAGCCTCTGAAATGTCATTTTTGCCATCACAAATTTAATCCCAATAATCTCAACAAACATGTAAGATTGCACGCAACAGGAGAGAAAATAACAACATTTGATGAAAACAATAACTATGTGCAATAAGTCTTGGTCGATCTATCAGAAGACTTGTTGCAATGGCGGAGAACGACGACTGGTAATAACCTGATAAGATTGCCAAAAATTGATCTTCCTACTTTTGCAGGGGCATAGCGCAGGAATGGCGCAATTTCTTCGATATATTCAATTCGCTGATTCACTCTAACACGTCTTTACGGATATTCAAAAATTTCATTATTTGAAATCCACCTTAAAGGGCGAAGCAATTCAGGTCATATCCTCAATCGACCCCTTGGTCCAGGCTATAGGAAAGATACGATAACGATTCAAATACATACAGGGTGCGGCAGCATAACTTCCTTTTTTGAAATGCGCGCCATTCAGTGGGTTGATGTCGTAGCGGAGCGCTAGTGGTCTCGTTCGAGAGGCGGGAGTATAAAGTTTTGTCCCGACACAGTTCAGTCGCCATCATGTGTTGGAACAGTGAGGAGCTTTTGCCGTCGAGGCCTACTTTTCGAGCGGATGTTCTGTGATCGCAACCCAGCGCGCCTTTCGGAATCGCTTTAATTTAGCCCCGTTGGCCCCTGTCCCGGATCGGAAATCAATTGTTACGTGGGTTACTACGTTCAGACAAACTGCAAATGCGACAAGACGAAGAACTGGAATCTCATAATATCTAACCTCGGCCCATTAGATCACCTGAAAACATTGAGGCAGTGAGAGCTTCAATTTTGCGATCATCACAGCGTTCTGCACGCAAACATGCGTCTGCCCTTGGACTTTCCGATCGTTCTATGGGAATTCTTCATGATGATCTTCATTTCCATCCTTACAAGATGGCGATTGCGCATGAACTTTCTGAGCGTGACTTCAATTTTCGGAGGAACGCGTATGAGGTTCTTCTTGAAGTCGTTTCTGAGGACGCTATTGTTTTTTTTAGTGATGAAGCCCATTTTCATTTGTGTGAATCCGTCAACAAACAAAACATGCGCTACTGGGCTGACACCAATCCTCGAGAATTGCATCAAAGGCCTTTGCATTCACCTAAAGTTACAGTGTGGTGTGCAATTTCCTCAGTTGGAATTATTGGTCCCTGGTTCTTTGAGGAGAATGAAGTCGCAGTGACAGTATTTAAACATGTTACAGGAATTTTTTTTTCCACGGCTAGATGAGTTGGACTTAGGGGACATTTGGTTCCAACAAGACGGTGCAACGGCACACACTTCAAGAGCATCGATGGCTGTGTTGAGGGAACACTTCCCAGAGCGCCTCATCTCAATTAGGGGCGATTTGGAGTGGCCGGCCCGCTCTCCCGATTTGACCCCTTGTGATTTTTTTCTATGGGGTTTTTTGAAATCCCGTGTTTATGTGAACCGTCCAAGTACCCTACAAGATTTGAAGACCAACATCCAGGAAGAAATTGCCAACATAATGCTTGCTATGCTGGCAAGAGTCATGACAAACGCCAGAAATCGGTTTACTCAATGTATGGAGAATGGGGGACGTCACCTATCTGATTTGATCTTCAAAACTATATAAAACAAAACTTTAGGTATGCGCCTACATTATAAAAAAAAATTAAAATGTTCTGATTCATACAATGGGTTTTATTAAGTTTTGAAAAAAGGAAGTTATGCTGCCGCACCCTGTATAAAGGAGATTTTTTATTTACCGGTTGCAAAAAAAGAAAACATAACTATCCTATTCTATACTCCTATTCTATACTACTCGCAACGCGTGGTGAATCGAATTATCAATTAAATCACCAACAACGACAACGATTTCATCTAAGTTTAAGATTAAATCTAAGTAAATATATAAAATGGAGGAATACCCTGGGCCCTCGAAATACCGATCTCTCAGTATAGGATCTGTTATTATAAGGCATTTCCATAAAATTTTAGTCAAGCGCTTATCGGCTCTGGACATATTTGATAGTCGCCGTAGAGGTTTCCGGCCAGTGGAGGCATGTAAGAACATCACAAGACTTATATAGGTTGCGTCGGAAACGTCGCTCAGATGTCTTCACTAATGACGCCTTGGATTTATCTTATCTTTGTTTAACATTAATGTTAATAGTTTCCGTATTGTTAATTGAATCGCGGAACAATAGTTTTAACGGGTAGCGAAAGCGTAGCTTTTCGTATGATGTACCTGTCCCTGAATATTTCTCCGGATCAGATCCCCTAGAGTCTAGTAACAAAATTTGATGATATATTGGTTAAATATTGATATGTATAAATTGAGCCAATATTACGCCAATGAATTTTGTTATTAGGGTACTTTCAAATAAAACATATTCAATCACATATTTTTAAAAAATAAATTAAATAATAAATAATAGATATAAAGGTTTTCTCTACGAGAAAAAAATGCTAGATCTTATTTACTGATATCTAATAATTTACTTTTGATTGGGAGAGAACCAATTCTATTAGAATTTGAATAGATATTGAATTAGATATTGAAAAAAATTACTATTAATTAAAAAGATTATTTCTGAAATGCTGTATATCAAAGAGTAAATCCAAGGCATTAACTCTCAAAAAGACACACGTTTAAGTTAGTGGAACAAAGTGAGCAGAATCAGTTCTAATTAATATTTTTATTTATTGCTTATTTGTGGCTAAAAAAAATTGCCCAAAACAAAATTTTGCTCTGCCAGTTTTTTTTTAAACGATGTTCCGCTAAAAATTAAGTTAGCGAAATAATATATATATAACAAAGCCAATCTACTTTAAAATAACATAAGAATTTATTACTGTCGAAATATTCTAGTTTTGAATCTATTATCTATGAAATAAGTATAAATAATAACGAAAAACTCGGTGAGCTGACGGAACAAAAATGAAGTATTAGTAAAAAAAATTTGTTGCTCGCTTAAAATTGGTACCGAGATGTCTGAATGAGATGCATCTGTAATACGATTATCATATCTATTCTGAAAAATTGAATCATGGAACCATAACATTATTATAGCTGAATGAATTCGGCATTCGATGCTCTTTAATTCTTCTAAAAAATTTCTTAAATTTTGCAATCTGATGAGTGGGAGAGGGGAATAAGATAAAAAAAATTTGATTGTTTAAAAAGTAAACACACTATAATATAACACACAGAGTCTAAAATACTGTAAAATTTTTTATAAAATAATAAATGATTTTATTGAAATCGTAATGTAATAAATACCAATTGTAAGTAAGAATATTCAAGCCTTATTTGGTTTATTCGCATTAAAATATAACGTATTATATTAAATGCATCGCTTCTTTTCAGAAATCAGTCGACAATTCTCGGACCAATTCATCGAATTTCGAGCCATTTCGAAGAATCGCGAAATGAGGATAGCCGACGCGGAGCATTAACGATCAACGATCTGGAGAACATTCTAGCTCCGAAAATCAATAATAGCGGTCGATTTTATTTATTCTAAACGACAAAGAAATTTTCGAATTATAACGGACACGCGGTCTACTTCTTGTGCCTTGTAAAGCTGTGCAACAATAAATTACAATTCTTCTTTGACCGTAAAGAGCCTAATTTTAATTGGAAAGAGCCGACACAATGACGAGTGGAGCATCCAGCAACGGAAGGAGTTAATTTCCTTATTTCCAACTACTCGTTATAATCACCATTCTTGGCAGTATCCTACAAGTCTATAACACGTTTTGTATAAAACATTTTTTCATATGCGGCATAGTTTCGAAGATATTCCCTGAAAACAAAAAGATTAATTATTTTCGAAGGGGTGTTTTATTCCTTAAACCTTATAGAGATAAGCAGTTAGAAAAAATACAGGTTTAATATTTTGCTCTATAATATATCCAAAGCTCATCAAAATCGGTGAGAGATCGTTCCGATTGTTCCTTTCGATTCGTAACAAGAGTTAAATTAATAGCTTACACTTTGAATAATATTATATATAATGTATTACATGATAAATAAAATGAATATATATTGAAATCTAATTTCAAAAAAAGAGAAAATCAAAAAGACCATCTATCTTCCAATAGATGTCTATTCTCTAATAGATATTTAGAAAAAAAGGAATCGGCAATACTCGTAAGAAATAACTCGTATACTAAAATAAATATGGACAATAAAACGTAAATTTTAAATTTTATATAGAAAATTGTAAATCTATTTTTCAGTATTTGAAAAAGAAGTTATGAAATAATTGATGTTGATGAAAAATACATTGCTCAATATATCGGATGAACTACATAATGAAGGTTTTCCCAAGAGATTTTCCACAACATCGAGCTAAGTGAGTTAAAAACAGTAGGTCGCAATAATTGAATACTCACAAATTGAAAGTAAAAGAAAATTTTTTTGTAGATTTTTTGTAAATACGATTGTCGCGGAGACGGCAAATATCAAAAATTGCAAATCATTCTCTGCGCACCACCGTAGTCACATTGACATCTGATTTCAATGAACATAAACAATAATTCTCTATTGCGTCATGATTTATAATTAATCGATGATATAAATGCAGAAGAACGTGCTCGCACGAAAGAATTTGATGTCTCACATAAAATCACGATTGTTGATAAAACAAATAGTTCAATTATTTAAAATTAATTGCAATTTAATAGCGATTAACTTTATATAATTAAACTATATGTTTCATCAACAGCAAAAAATTATAGCTAATATTAGTAAAAGACGAATCAGAGTTAGAATGTGCTGCAACAAAAAGTGCGCATTTCTTTAATTCATTGTAAATTAAAAACTAAAGTTTGAATAAAACTTAAAGATAATATATATATATTTACTGTTATAGTGTAAATAGATAATAAAGAATTGATTTATTAAATGATAAAATATGTTACATTAACAAAGCTGTACCTACTACCAAAAATAATTTTACTATTAAAAAAAAAGGTATATTATCGAATTAATGATAATATTATTAGATTTTAAGATAAAAACTGCTATCAGTTTTATTATTTTTTTAAATATAATTTTATACTAAATTAACTAACAACCTTTAGCTGTGTTTGGTTTTAGGATTTAGAAGAATTTTGTGCGAATGTTTTCCGATAATGTAATTCTTCAAGAAAAAGATATCAATTTATACTCGCGTAATGACATAATTAAACTAATCATTAACCCATAACCAATTTTCTTCGTCTAGATTAAAAAATCTCTTCCAATATGCTTGGTTTAAAAGCGGCTAACAACGCATCCCGGCGAATTTCCGAACTTTGTAGATTTCTGTTATTTCAAAAATGGAAAAGCATGTATCCAAATGTAGTATTTATGGAAGGGCCGCTTTTATGCGTTGTGCATGATGTGACGAGTATTTTTGTTTTCAACCTTTTTATGAAGAATTCCATTACTGTACTAATTACAATCCATAATTTAGAGAACTCTACAGTTTTGTAGTCTCTCGCAATGTATAATTAAATTACAAAATATGTACAAAAAAAAGATTATATTATTAATGTATATTAATAGTCAGGAGTCAAACACATCCGTATTATTGAAAATGTAAATCGGAATGTTTAACAAGATTATCAATATTGCTCTGCACAATTTAATATTAAAATAGAGTTCCACGCACTATCTTATCATGCGGTTTGTAAAGTAGTTAAATAAAATAACAAATAGTGTATATATATATGTTGCAGGTATTATGATTCATATACCTACGTCACTGCGGTTATTTTAATTAATTTGAGAGTTTTATCTTTCACACATACAGTTGTCAGTACTGTTTTGCATATTTATTTCCTTTTAAAATTCCAGAGGCTTCGTTATCATGGACATTACTGATTCCGATTTTTTTCTGCCATGATGCGACATGACGTACGCCCAGGCATTTAACAGAGAAGTTAGGCAAAAATTCAGAAAATTCTAAAGCATTGCGTGGAAATAGCAGTTCATCTGGAACACAAAACTATTTTTTATATATTGCGGAATTACTGTTGATACAGTATCTTTTTTTTCATTATGTTGCATTATGTTGTAGCTGTTCTTAAGACCAAAATTAAATGCACAATATTTTATAAAAATAATAATTTCTTTATTCATGTTTTTAACTGTCCAAAGTGTTTTGTGCATACCTTTATACACTATAAAAATATTTGAGATTGGTTTTGCAAGCAGTTTGACAAACTATTTGACTAACTTATTACTATTATTATTACTAATATTGTTATTATTGTTATATAAAAGCTTTTATTTCAAGTTGCTGTACTGATACTGTACTGATGGATTGTATTTGCCTTTAACGCTACTTCGCGCAGCCAACGCGGCATGAAACCAATACAGGACTCGCAAATAGAGAAGTTTTCATTTATAAAATTTGAAAAATGGATTTTCGGAACATAATTCATATAATCGTTATCATATAATCGTTTTCAGCGTAAAATGATCTTTAATTTTAGTTAACAAATTTTTGAAAATAGGAGTGGTGGTGGGGGTATACAATAAATAATTAATTTTAAAAAATTTTTTTATTATAGTTCTGTAGTACTTATGAAGCCATTCAATTTTTAATCTGGAAATTTTTTTCTATCCCTTATAGTTTTGACGATATTCGCTCTTCGAAAGAAAAAAACCGATTTTTTTCAAGAGTGTTTTAGTCTCTAAAACTGAAATTCCGCACAAACAAAAAATAGTATTGTGTTACGGATAAATCACTCTACTTGCACACCAAGTTCCAGAATTTTAAAAATTTTTGAATTGCCTAACCTCTCTTGTAAGTAATAAACTAAATTTTCGTAAATAACTTTCTTTACCAAAAAAAAAAAAAAAAATTTTTTTTAAATCAATGTAAACAAAGAAAAGTTATATTACCATATTTTTATATTAAAAATTTTATATTAAATAAAACAAACTTAACGAATAGTACTTAATATTTTTGCTAAAAATATAAAATAGTCATTCTATTCTGCGAAAACAGAAGATATGTATAATTTGTGCCCTGCGGCTCGTAAAACGAAACGTAATATTGCTTAATCCCTGGCACGTTTAAAAATGCTTTTAGCGATTTTTACGAGCATTAGGGTGTTATTCGCCGATGACACAGTATAGTACATCCCATATTACATAACTGTATTTTTTCAGTATATATCATAATATAAATGTCTTCCATTAACAGAAAATACATGACATGCCGCAAACATTTAAAAAGCTAGAAAATGTTGTATTTCTCGACTTTTATAATTATAATGATTGCTTGTAGATCGTGAAATTTAAATCACACCCGATAGATGTACTATTACGTCAAATATGCAAATTATGCAGATTAAGAAGCGCGGAACAGACCAAGGACATGCCACAATGCAAAAAAGCACATAGCTCTTAGCACGTAGCGATAATTGCAGTAATCTTGAATCTTTCTATGCTAAGCCCGATAAAAATATATGCGAAGGTCGAATTTTTTTCGAATATGTTTCCAGTACTTACAGTGTCGCGAATGAAATTACATTATCGAATAAATGCGAATTATCATGTGCATGCCTTTAACCGCGTTCAGTCGTTCTAAATCCTAGTTCTATTTCGAACTCCGCGAGCTTTGCATGTTCGATATTTCAAGTCTATTTTAACTTAGAATTTTACTCTTCTCTATTTTAAGTCTTGCCAAGAGTCCAAATTTCATCTACATTTCAATTTTTAATCCAATCCTGTACAATTAAGTGTAATATTAACCGAAATTAAGATATCTTTCGTTTTGTATTAATTCAGAGGTTCCTTTAAATAGTTCTTCTATTCCACTCTCAAATATTTCAAAATGTAAAACTACGTAATAATATGTATGTGTTCGCTCTTTCTCACGTTATAAAAATAAATCGAATTGTCTGATACATTTTGAAAAAATATTTTGTTTGCACAAATCATAATTTACGAAATACTAATAAATAAAGAAAAATCAATGCCGTAACCAGCCATACTCGTTGCAATCTCCTCACAGAGAAGCTTATTTCTTGAAATTTTCAAGGGAACTAAAAACTGAAATACTTTTATTAACTATATACCGGTATCAACCATACCTTTATTCAATAATAAGGGTATATGAAAAATCGAGATCAAATACCGGTATTGAACGTCAAATACCGATATTCAATCGAAATTTTCATAATACCGGTATACGCATAATATTTCGGTAATACCGATATTATACCGGTATTACTATTATCATATACATTAAAGATCTTCAAACCGCGCGAATTTCCACCTATTTTATTGAATTACAAAAAAATCCCAAAATTATCCCAAAATTATACGTTTTCAGGCGTTCACTCAGATATAATCCCTTAAAGCTTATGACATTGACAGGGTTGGCATTTAAAACTCATAAATAAAAAATCTGAGATATGATAATATCAGAACTAGAGACAATTCAGTGGTTTACTCTTTTGAAGAATCTATATGGAAAGAACAAGCCTTTCCTTAAAGTTCCTCTTAAGCTAGTTAGTCATTGAGAGATTTTTACAAGGAGATGAAAATGAATTAAAAAACAAGATCTTTGATATTGACAATTAATTATTTTGATTCATTTCACTTTACAGCAACACTATGTAGAAAAGAACAAGAGTTAAAGCCTTCTGAAAGATTATTTGTCAAACAAATATATTTTTAAAGATTAAGTTAAAACCTCTATGATAAGCAATATAGCAAAACAAATAATGAAATATATATATATAACCTGAACAAACATTGACAGATGGGGAAATTCAACACATGAGGAGATTAAGAGATACTGCAAGGTATCAAGGAAGACTTAAGAAATATTTAATTTAGATCTGAGTAAATGGAATCTCAAATTTCGACATGCTTTAGTTTGGTATTTTGGAAAAATAATGGATCAAATGTTTAACTTTAAACAGCTCTTTAGTACAAATCATTATTGGTCTTTACAAGCAAATGTTTTTAACAATTCTAGATTTTTTTCCACTAGATTATGAGAAATTAAATCCAATTATTGAATATTTTTAATTGTTGCTGTGCCTTGGCTTAGCGCCGAGACACTATCAGTGTCTTCAGATAAAAATCACCTAGGTGGAATGGAAGGAATGCGTCAAAAGTTGTGGATAATAATAACAATACGCTTGATAAAAGCTACTGAAAGAAATAGATTAGATATAGACATGTGTCAAGGAGATAATCAAGTAGTAATGATAAGATATAAAAAACCAAAAATTGCAACAAATTATCAATGAGGAATAAGTATTTAAAAGATTTATCTTTCCTACTCAAACAAGTTAATTTATCATTAAAATTGTTTGAAACATGGTTTTCAATCAGATTTTGTGAATTCGAAAAAATAAGATATTTTGATGGAGAAGCAATTAGTTCAGCGACAAAGAAGATATACAGAATGATTTCAGATATTAATGATGGCATTTGCTCAATAATGACATCTTTATCAACTATTAATACAATTACTGAATCCCAAGCGAAATTCGATTATACTCCTGATAATGCTTTTATTATAAATCAATTCCATATATTAAATTATCTGCAGAGACAAAAAGTTCTTAATGAAAAAGATCATATTCTGGATTGGGAATAGTTCCTTTTTTATTCATTAGATTTTGGTGGAATAACGCTTTCTACTTACTTTTCACATTATGTTAGAAGTAATGATGATAAAATCCCAATATGATTAGGTATATTTTTGATAGTGAAGAGAGTGGAACCTGAATTATATAGAAAAATAATATCAATAAACCAATTAAGAGCCTATATCCAAAGAATCAGATCTATCAAAATTATTTGAAGATATTTATTCCCTAAATATAAGAAGTCTGTTTTCTATTGGTTTGTATTTCAAAGATCTAGCATTTAAGTATTTACAATCAGAAGCAGTGAATAATCCCGAAATAACAAAATTGTTCAAATAAGAAGGAACATATCAAATCTACTAGATCTAGTCGAAATCATTTATACAATAAAGTCTATGATTTTATCTGTTGCTCATTAATAAGGAATTCTAATACAGGTATCCTCTATAATTTGAGAATAAGATTTACAAATATCTAGACGAGAGAGAAAAAGAGAGAGAGATAAACAAAATAGTCCAAGATGAAATTCATAGGGATTTTCTTGATATAATGAAGACAAATAATCGGAAAATTATAAAAATATTGAGAAATAAAATGAAAAATGTAGAGAATTATTTTAATTTCTTTTTTAAAAGATAATTTATGTCCTACATATTTAGCTCAAAGATTAAGGAAACATGACTACATTTTACAATTTTTTTAGAAAGTGTATTACGTACGACTGATGACGTATACCTGTGACTGATCTGGCCGATATTTGTTTAACAATTTTTTAATAAACAATGTGGGTTTGATGTTAAAAAATATGAAACGTTTTAATTTTTTAATTTCCTCATGTCCCAGACTACATTATAGAATTTTTTGAAAGTCTAGCACCATGCGTGTGATCAACTTGAACGCTATTTGTTTAACAATTTTTTAATAAATAATAGGGGTTGATATTGAAAAATATAAAGCGTTTTGGTTTCTCCATGTCCACTATATTACAGAATTTTTTTTGAAAGTCTAGCACCATGCATGTGGAAGTAATATTAACATTTTTATATTGTTTATATTATGTACATATTTTTAAATGTTTTTTTTATTATTATTTTCAATATTTTGAATTCTTGTCTTTTTATCACCGTGTATTGTGCGTTATTATTTTCAATAAATTGTTTATAAAAATACATTGTAAAATCTATTTTTTATAATCGGGGGCCCTGCACTACTATTCATCCCTGGTGTTTCGGATGTGACCGCTAGCTCTTCAGCGTCATAGAAAGAAATACATCTATAATAAATCATTTACCTACAGTTTCTACTCATATGAAACAATCAACAAACAAGACTTAACTGGAATTACATCTGGCGGAAGAGATTGTATAATACATTTTCAATTGGTTTTATTAATTAATATAACAAGAATAGTTGATTTAAAAAGAATAACATTTCAAAAACATACTTAATATTGCTGTGCTAACTTGCAATGGTTGTACAACTGAGATTATAGATGTTAAATTTGATATAGATTTTGAAAAAGAAATTAAAACTCCGGTAATAAGAATATTGATATCATCCAAGAATACAATTATCAATTTCAAGAATTGTGTGACTATTTATCTACTTTTATAGACAGGATATTTAAGAAAGTTTTTGACCAAATTTTCTAAAAAAATGCATATAGATAATAGAGTTTATTTTTCAAGTAAAATTGTTCCTCTGTTAAATCAGATAAATGTTAATGGTTTTAGATTAATAAATATACCATTTTATTCCAGATATACAGGGTAGTAGAACCTTCAGAGAGGTATTGTTAAATCAATTATCAATAGATATTATCCTATCTGATGGATCATCTTTGGAACTCCTCTAACTACATTCGTCATTAATAGTGACTTAATTGAATACTTCTTAGATCACTTAAGGGTAAGAAGGTCAAAACATTCATAAATAATAACTCCTAAAAAAAATGGCACAACTATTATTAATCGGTTTTTATAATTACTTTTGGAAAGATCCAATAAAAGTTTTAAAAGATGTCTATTTAAATTGCTTTAAAGATGATGATTTGGCAACTTCTAGATGGAATTTATTGTGGATAAAATCGTTCATAAAAAAAGTACCATAAAATGATAGAAATGGTAATGTGTCTTGAACTCGTGTCTCTCAAAGATTTGTTCCATGGGCTTATTACTGTCTCTACATCATACTGTCATTTAATTTGCATATAGAATATTATCTACAAAATATTATCTTATCTCTAAATACGATTTTTATACTAATAACAATCGAATTATTACTAATGTGTGTCCCAATAGGGTCATTGACATTGTTAGTTGATAACTGGAATAACGTTACTACTATTCAAAATAATTTAATTTTTAACAGAATCTAATAGAGCTGAGAAACTGAGATACTCAATATCTCCCATTCCATTAATTTGCTACACACTATATATCCTTCCTTCAATAAGGAAATGTCATCCCCCTCCCTTCCCTCGTGAAACGTCTGTGTGAAAGTTCTTAGAGAGTCACTAATGTGTTTTCTTGGAAGTTGTACATTACTGGAATTCGTAAAATTAACATAACATTGTACAAACTTGAGGTCGCTCGCAAACTCTTTTCAAGCAGTAGGCTTCTCTGTGAGGAGATTGCAGTGAGTATGGCTGGTTTTAAACCAAAAAATATAAACTATTTTACATGGAGTAAGGAAATTGTACGTGTTTGGGTAGGTATGACTGCTTTCGTGACCATCTAAAAGGTATAGGAATGATATTTCTCGACAATTGATATCAAAATTAAATAATTCAACTTTGTCGCTATTGATTTTTTCAAAAAAAATTTACTACTTTGACCCAGTATGGCGATCCTTTGCATCTTTCTGGGGGAGTTCGCCTATTTTGGAATAAGGGTATTAAGTATCGATTGCAACAACATTCAATCTTGACACTTTCAATAAAAATCTGCAACATTTTAGAAATCCTACCTCCCCTTCAAATGACCGGGCTTTTATATATATATATATATATATATATATATATATATATATATATAATTGTTTTATACGAAATAAAAGATTACCCACTTCCCATATTTATCGCTATGATAACAAAGTCACTATAGCGGCATAAATATTCAAAGACATTCTTGAGACAACTTCAAAGGATACCAAGGACATTCGGAGGCCAGTAATAATTTGAGAGGATCGATTCCAGAAGTCATAGTTTGGATAAGATTCCAGGTAGATTATTCCTTCAGCTTTTCCTTTCCTATTGGAGATAAAATAGGGTGGGGACCGTAAGTTTTATGTAAGCAAATATATAATAATAATAATATTTTGGTTGAAAACGGTCACAACGTAACCTTTTTTATATCAAAACCAAAATCAAAATTTTAAAAAGTGATGAGGATAAATAAAAAAATTTTATAATTAATTAATAATATTAATAGTACTTAATAATATCAAAGTACTTATGAAATCATTTAACTTTCATTTCAAAAAGTTTTTTGTATCTCTTACAGTTTCAACGATATTTGTTTCGAGGAAAAAAAACATTTTTTTTCAGACAGGTGTTTTATCCTTTAAAAGTGAGTTAGAGCACGTATAAAAAAAATACATATTTTTTATTTTTATCTGAAGAACAAAATGATAATAAAGGTCCCAACCGTTCTTCCCTCATCAAAATCAGAAGAGGACAGTTGGGGCTCTTTCAAGTATGATGAGAATCACTAAAGAAAATTATTCACATTCGATATATTGTGGGTGTAAAAATCAATCTTCTTTACTCAATGATGCTGTAAACTTTCTCATTACAAACTCAACTAGTGTATACTAATGTCTTCACTTTGAGGATTTTCTTCTTTAAAGAAGGGTTTTTGTTACATCTGTATATTATATCTGTAACTTTCAACAAAATTCTTAACAAGTCTAACTTCTGTTATGAATATATAATATAAAAATTTAAATTTCTTTGTTAAAATTTTTATTATTTTATTTTATTCTTTGTATGTATACACTCTGTTCATTCTTCCATTTAAAATGTGAATACAAAAAAAAATTTCCAGTTGCTGTAATGCGACCTTTCATTGTACAAAAAAATACAAATTCTGAAGAAATGCAGGAATCATCCTAGTAACAGAGATGAATTACTAGAATGCTTCGGAGATTGCAAATAAGCAGAGCTGCTGGAAAAAATCAATCTCTACGAGTTATTGACCGAAAACATGATTCACTGGCAAAAATAAACGAATAGCTCCTAAAAATATATGAATAGACTTTTATTAAAAGTCTATTAAAAACAGTACAAAAGTCTGTCACTAAAGTAAATAATTTTCAAGAAGATAAATCTGAGTTATTAAATGATTCTGATTTGAGCATAGAAATCGCTCTGATTGTTCAAGCGATCTTTCACCTGAATTTATTTATTAACGCGCACACAAGAACATGGAAATTTAGACAGAGTTATTAAAGTAAGCGAGTTCCCCTTTTCATCATTTATTCCCCTAAATCCTCTTGTTTAAAATAATTAATTTTTCGCCTGTTATTCCTATTTCACATGAGATAATCCAAGCGCTTCGATTTTTAAAACGTCTTGTTAAAACGTATTACAATTTCGCAGAGTTTAACCCGCGGATATTTGATATCCCCTCGTCTCCATCTGCATGTGCGTCGCGACGTTCATGACCTGCACCCAAACTTCCCTGCAACGGCGAGCATCTGACTCAATCCGTTTCCAAACTTCCATCTCGTGAAAACTAATAATTAGTGTAGAACTATTGCAATACCATTTTAAAAATTAAGTCATTCACTATAAAGAATATGACTACTAGATATACAACTAGTAGGAAAAACCTCGAGGAATAGCAATCAATTCGCTCTCCATACCGAATACCCAAAATTAGCTGTCATTAAATCAAAGTTTAATAAAGGTTGATTTAATATATGATAAAACTAAGATAGGGGAAAAAGATAAATATAATGACATATTTTAATTCTAAACTAAACAATAAATTTACAATAAAACATACTAAAGAACAAATAGATCAATTAAGTTATGATCGATGTATATCAGAAAAAAAAAAAATAATTCAAAGTATGATTACAACAGCAAGAAACTCCATTAGAATTTGCTTATAAATATTTTGGAAAGTCTGGAAAAACAGCAACCGTAAGAGAAGTTGTTTATATAAGCAAATGTAACGCCGCCGCGATCCTCGCTAGTGCTGTGACCTAAACCCGACTTTATCTGCACCAGTGCCTTTACCTGCACCCGTGACTTCAAGTTGTATTCTGAAGATTGTATTCTGGACCTAGTCTTTGATCAATTTCATTAATAGAAATAGAAAACTTGTTGAAAATGCGTCGCTACTTCATATTGCACTTCACAGTCATTAACTACAGATAACAGTACATAATTAAAAATAAGTGAATTATTATCAATATAATCACGTTTTATATTCGAAACATCCAAACGAAGAATGAATAATATTTATTATGTTCGAATTAATTCAACTTATTTAATAAAAAAAAAGTATATTATGTACTCTTAAAGTACATATCATAATTTTTGTTCAGGATGCACAGACGTTTAATCATTACGTCATATTTTTATTACTAATATTTCTGTTGAAACTCGCGTGTTCCAAGAAAAAAATGGCGATAAAAAAACTAATTTAAAGATTGAAACCATTATTGCATCGCTGAGTTCGAATTTGCCATGACAAAGGTAATCCCTATGTGTTATGTAATGCAAACATGGCAATCAGTATAAGAGTTCTCTCTAAAATTTTTTTTTAGAGTAAATTGTCATTCCGAAGGAATCTCACTCTTAAAGATTGAAAACTGAGCCTGTTTTTCAGGGCACCGTTTTTCAGGCAAATGGCATTACGTCCCTTCGAAGAGCGTTTTCTTTTCTAAAAAGAAAAAAAAGCGACCGTTTCGAACACATACGCATTTCCGATCAAACTTCATCGCGCGTCGAAGACGATCGCTAGATTAATTAAACGAAGGATTCGACGTAGAGTATCAAATGCCTCGATTCAATTCTCGGTTCGCTCGACTCTCGAAAATTTAGGGAAAAAAAAAAAGGAAACGAACGTCGCGTCTGGGATTTTCTCGCTCGTTACTTCCACAAGACTACGATCAACGACACGCGGTTGGCAATCGACATATAACATTTTTAAATTAAAGATTCGAATTAAAGAAAGAATTAGAGAGTTTATTTTCGTACTTTCAACATATGACAAATTAAACTCGAATTAATTATTATTTCGAGTTTATTTTGTCATATGTTGAAAGTACAAAAATAAACTCTCTAATTCTTTGAAATAGAATCTTACTCTAAAGAGTAAAAATTGGGCCAATCTTGAAAAACAGTGCCCCTCGAGAACCAGCGGTTGTTCCCCCCCTCGAGAGAGAGAGAGAGAGAGAGAGAGAGAGGGGGGGAATTCCTGTCTCGGGCGGAGAAACGAGCTAAATTCGCTATTTACGCTATTCGCCGACGACGTCGTAGATACCGATGTCGAGGGCGCTCGGGCGACTTCGTGCGCCGAGCGACAGAAACGGACTTACCGCCTGCGGCAGGAACATGCGCGCGAAGTTATCCTTGGATCGCTGCGAGGAGTCGTCGTCGCCTTGGTAACGATGACGATGCCAATGACGATGACGGTAACGTTGACAGCGTTCGTCCAGAGCACTTAGCCACGGAAAAAGCCATCACCGCACGTGCCACAGACCAAGATTTAACGTACTGAGCTGTGGCAGCTTCATGATCCGCTCGAGGCCGCTGGTGGTGATTTTCGTGCAGCCGTACAGGTCGATGCACTTGAGATTCTTCATGCTCTCGGCGACGGTGTGCAGACCCCGATCAGTGAGCCGGCTGCACTGGCCGATGTTGAGGGTCTCGAGGTCGTGTAGGGTCTTGGCGATCTTGCAGATACCTTCGTCGCTGATCTGGCAGGCGGATAGTGACAGGGACTTTAGGTTGAACAGACCCTGAGAGATGTGCACGAGTGCTTGATCGCCGATTTTGTCGCAGAACGATACGTCGAGCGATGTGATGCGACTGCCGCCCTCGGCCAAGTACGCCATGCCGATGTCGGAGATGTTGTCGCACGAGCGTAGATTTAACTCGCGTAGACTCGACATCCTGGCCAAGTGTTTGACGCCGGAATCGGTGATACACACGCAGAAAGACAGGTTGATGGACTTGAGGGTGGTGAGGCCGAGCGACACGTGCCTAAGCGCCTCGTCGCTCAATCGTTGGCAGTCCTGCAAACTCAGGTGCTCCAAGGCGAGATTACCGTCGGCAGTCTCGCGATTCAATCCAGCCAAATGAGCAATGCCCAAGTCAGAAACGTGCCAGCAACTTCGTAGGTCCAGTCGCTTGAGTTTCTTCAGGCCCCATGCGATCAGCAATAAACCGGTGTTGGTGATGTTACAGCAACCACCTAATTCAAGATGCTCGAGATTCTTCAGGAACTGTGCTATCCTGCTGAGGGAGGTGTCCGTCACTTGCTTGCAAAGCGATAGGTTGAGCTCGATGAGGGACGGGTACTCCTGGCAAAAAGCGTTCGTGATACCGGAGTCGGTAATGTTGTAGCAACCGGACAAGTTGAGTGCCTCGAGATTCGGCACGCCCTTTAGTACGTCGCTGAGGCCGCGTCGCAATGACAATACCTGTACCTTCTTCACGCCGCGTCTTACCAAGCTGGCGAATAACGCTGGCGCCTGTTTTCTGAGATGCAATCGCGCTTCGACTCCTCGCCAAACCGAGCGATAGTAGGCAGCGTCGCGCCACGCGGTGCATACTTGAGCGGCTCGTCCCTTGTCGCGTACGTCCAGGTAGCTGAAGATGAGTGCCAGAATCTCAGGATACAAGGAGGACACGTGGGTGCTCGCGGCGGGTTGACCGTGCGTTACCGCGGTGCCGCGTTGATGCACCTGATGCGGGTGCAGCTGATGCCGCGAGGAGATGCCACCCTGGCTGATGGTATAGGCCGGTAGACCAGCAGCGGCGGCGGCGGCGGCGGTGGCAGCGGTCGCGCCGCCTCCCGCGGTGCCGCCGCCACCACCACAGGCGCCATTGCCGTCGGTGCCGTAATGCGGCGCCGTGCCGCCGCCGGAATTGTGCTGAAGAATCGCCTGATTCTGCGACGTCGGTATCGCCAGGTGTGGCTGATGCAGGTGGTAGTAATGGCCCGGACGATGAAGCAAAGTTGTACCGCCGCGACCAGCGCTCGGCGTTAACGGCGAAGGAAGTTCAGTCATCAGCAGGTGGCTCTCCTCCATATCGTCGTCGCTATCGTCCTCGTCGTCGTCGTCGTCGTGCTCGTCGTCCTGCGACCCCGAGCCGGTCGCTGTTGCCGCAGCGACCGAGGCTGCCAATGCCGCCGCTGACGCTTCCGCCGCAGCTGCCGCGCGGCGAAGCCTCACGCGCAACGACTCCGCCGCGGCAACCGACGACGAGCGAGCGACCGTCGAGCGCTCGTCGTCGTGTCCTCGTCCGTCGCGGTGATTATCTCCCTCTATCTTGAAATCTTTCTTCTTCTTTCTCCTCCACCTCCTCTTCTTCTTCCTTCTCCGCCGCTTCTTCTCCGCGTCACGCGTTCTATCTTCTCGGTTAATCCGATCCCCGCCGTTCCCGATTATGGCGCGACTTCGGTAGTCGCATAATAAGAGTTTTTCCAGCGCGCGAGCGCGCGCGTATCGCGACACGTATCCGATGTGATGTATGTACCACTCACGAACGCGCGAGCGACAATCCCGATATCGATCGCGTTTATCGATCGCCGCCGCGCTATGCACCGACCGCCACGATATCACCGCGTCGACGCGACGGCACGGATCAAAGCGCAATCCACGAGCACGATGACGATGTGATGGTCGTGCCGGGAGTGGGACGGACACAGCGGGATTTATCTCGCGATCGACCGCGAAACGGCCGACGATCGGCGATATATCGATGAAAGCGAAGATATGACACGCGGCTATATTCGCAACTTTGCGGCTATATTCATACGGTACCGTACCGTTCGCGAGAGTTACTTTTCACGAAAGAGCACCATTCCTTCGCTTATAGAAACACCATATCGCGTACCGTCTGGTCTCTGGACTCCTTGGTTCCCTTCCTTCTTACCGTCTGCGTCTCGCCTTACTCTCTCTCTCACTCGGTCCTATTCGCACGCACGGCGAGTCCCTCCTCTCGCTCTCTGTATCTATCTCGCTCCTTCGCTCCTCTTCTCCTTCTTACACCAACCTTGCCCCACCTCGTCCCCTTCGCGCACTACTACTCGGCGCGCTCTCGATCTCCGTCGCGTACACCGCAGTCACTTCCTCTACTCTCTCACTCTGTCCCGTAGCCACGACGACTGGTTGACTCTTTTTTTTGCACGCGAGACAACTACCACGGCGAATATGTACGAGTAAATACGGGGTCGCTTACGAGTCGCGGCCCCGCGCGCTTCTTCCGGTGGACGATAGGGCACCATACACAGACATACGTGATGCGTGCGTGATATACGCGTGTCGAAAGGAGCGATCAGCGTTGAAGCGACAGCGCGCCGTGCCTTGTTCACGTGTCAATGTCGTGATGTCGTTCTCGCTCGTCTTTCCCGTCTTTTCGACGTCGTTATCTTCGTCGTCGTCGTCGTCGCCTTCGCTGCTGCTGCTGCTGCTGCTGATGCTGATGCTGGTTAAACGCCCGTCGTCGATGTATATCGTGTCGGGGTCACTTAACGTGGACCGCCCGCAGAGCGGAACATCGCCTACTGTGAACCGGTGCGCTACCAGCCGCGGACTGTTGTTCCGCCTACCCGCACGCAGATGTCGTGTCGTCGTCCCGTAGAACACAGGCGGAGCGAGATCCGCTCGTCGCGGCCGCTCATTGGCCCGCGCGGCACGAAACCGTGCCACGTGACTGCACCGGCGAATATCGATTCGGGTTGCGCTGCGGCGGCATTTTTAAGTTTTCGTTGCGTGGTGGGAGGGCAGGAGGGGCCGGGGGTGAGGGTGAGACACACGGTGCGCACCCCGGACCACATCGCGCGTGATACTACCTCGCTTGCCGAAATCCCGGAATGCCGCTGCCGATTCGCGCTCGATGTACTAAAAATAATACTAAATTCTCTCTCTCTCTCTCTCTTTCTCTCTCGACACGATTACTCGTGTAATCTCTATATACTTTTCTCTCTCTTTTTCTTTTGCTTGATTTTTTTTTTAATTTTTTCCGTTTCTTTCGAAAGAATCCAATGTCGCTACGCATGACGGTTTTCGTCTTTGGAGATCTTACGAAAATTCAGAAATCAAGACACGATAATTCTTATCCTGTCGTTTATTTTGCGCTCGATGAATTTTCGATTTACCGGTATAATATAGATTCCTGGTTCTTCTACAGTTGTGTGATTACAAAGTTTTTTTCACACCTTGCAACTTTCAAGAAAGTTTTGAATGTCAGAAGGCAAACAAGCGTCTCGAATCGGCTTTGAATGTCAGAAAACAAACAAACGTTTCGGAAACAATAGGCTAGCTAAAATACCGGTAACGTCTTTATGTTTTGAAAATCGTAAATATTATTAGGATTTGTACAATATGTATTCTAGGGAATTATTTACGACACGGCACACAATAAATTTTGTGTTAAACATTCATATTACGAGATACATATAACGCACAATGATTAAGATATATAATATTATTTGTTAGAATATCTGTAAAAAATTAATGCCCATTCATCACGTTTGGGCACAAATTTCAACAAGATTTAAGCAGTGCCGTTTCACAACGACTTATGAGACAGTTCGTACGCTAATTAGTGGGATTGCAGGATTGTGGTGGAAATTCGAAACGTCATAGTGCATTTGACATTTCGATCGATCCGAGACACGTAACGAGTGTGAAGAATATTATAATCACGTGTAACTTTTTCTCAATATTACACAACTTCTTGTATTATTGACTTAAGTAAACGAATATAACATCAGTTTTCTATCGACCAATTTTCGAAAAAAATTTATACGATGTCTAAGGCAATTTATACGACTACACATGTTTAAGCAAATTTATTAAATATGCTTGCGCAAGCTGCTTATACAAATTTATTTGAACGTGTGTATCAAAAAAGTTATTTGTGCAAGCCAAAATGATTGCAGTTTTCTGACATACACGTTCAAACAAATTTACAGCTTGCGCAAGCATATTTGATAAATTTGCTTGAACGTGTGTGATTGACCTAAGGCCTATATTCATTACTTATAAGCCATTCTTATTTTAAAACTTATCTTAAATAATATCTTAAGATATTAATACAAGATCTATTCACGTTTCTTACACTGTTTGTAAGGATTGATTATGAATATTGGCCTAAAAGATATAGTAGATACGGGGTATCTCAATTTTGGATACATACGTGCTATGACCTGAATATCTTTAAGGTTATCACACGCAAACAATTTTTATGGCCATAGCACACAAAAGCTTAAGCAGTAAGACTGAAGCAATAAGTGAATTACAATCACAGTAGAGTAATAATGCAAGTACCGTATAAGACTTAATATTTCTAAAATATTATACGAATATTAAAAAGGATAAATATATTCTAGAAATATTCTGTGCTTATAGGGTAATATTGATTTCCTTCTTGCTTACTATTTAAGTTTTTCTGTGTGCCTTTAATCATAATCGTAAGATATCAGTCAATTATGATAGAGCATTCCAAAACGTAAGACCCAAGCTTTGACTGTAATTGGTCGATTTTTGCTTACGGTTGTACGGTTACGACTAAAATTTTTTTTACGTATGATGGCTTTTCTATTGAGAGACAGAAACGATATTAATGTTAATCGATATATTTAATCAGAACTTTTGAGAAAGCGCGATTTGCGCAAATCAAGAAATTTTACGGATGCGAGTGAGTGAAAGATATTTTAATTTATTCCAAATGCTCATTCGATCGATGCATCAGCAGCGACTTGCACATATTCATTATGCAAAACAACGGCAACTTGCAAATATAACGGGGCCGTTTTACTTATATTCTCGCACGCGGATAAATCGGATAATTTCTTATTAATCTAACATTAAAAAGGAAATTATTTGCATGTTATATCAATAATAAAGAATATGCACATATTCATTTTTTTATTACTATCCTAAAGGGTTAACAATTTTTCTTATGGACGTAATGTTAAAAGTATCCAATTGCAATTAGTAAAATAATAATGACATAATGGCAATAATAATTCTGTGAAAACTGTAAGAAAAGATAATGGATACAAAAGTCAAAAGCACATGTAAAAAACGAGGCAGCAAGAATGCCATTACAAAATCTCTTAAATAAGTAATAAAGTATAAATCTTTCTATGGTTATATTTTCTATATTAACAGTAGTGAAGTAAAAAGTGTGTATTCTGATATTCTATGTTCATAAAATGATATTCTATGTCCATTTCTTAGGTTATTTTAATTTATTATATTCATTAAAAAAGACATACGATATAAATGTATATATTTTTATAACTTAAGAAGAATTATATAGAATTATTTATTATTTGCATATAGCATTCTTTTGAAAATACCTGTGCATGCTTAGACATAAAAGTACATCATCGCCTATTTAGTATTTTATTGAACAATTTTATCTTATCTTTGCACGGATATATCTGTTGCTACCTATATGTAGCATTTCATCGTCGGTGAATGTCGAAATCGTTACTTTCGTAAGTAACAGCAATAATAACAGGTCACAAGTGTGAATAAATATTTTTCTTCATGCATAAATAAAATAATACGTTTTAAATAATAGAATTTTCTGATAGTCGACAAATTCCATTAATTTTTTAGATTATTAATATTTTTCAAATTCGAACATGTTATATTATAAGTTTTATAATATGAACATAATTTTATAAATGAATTTAGGACATAAAAATACTACAAAAAGTTTAACATTTAAGTTAAACATTTATTCTATTTTACTTTATTTCTAAGTTACAGATGTTTTTATGTTTCATTATAATTATTGTTTCGTTATTAATAATTATAATAATTTCATTATAAAAATTGTTATTATAATTATTATATTCTCTACTATATAAGCTAAACTTGGATAGCGTCTTCAAGTGAAGATCGCGTCTTTGTGTGTTAAACACATTCTATTATATAATTGCATAAACGTAGTCATAAATAATGGTTGTAGATGTAAGAATTGACCAATCACAGTAGAATATTCTCCTCATATTCGATGTGATTGGTTAATTCTTACAATTACAATCACAACTACATTTACGCAACTGTAAAATTGACTTTATTGACCATTAGTAAGCACTTTTTTTAGATAGAAATATGTGAAGATTATGCTAGTTCAATTTGACCAATGAAAATTATTGAAGAAAGACGAAAACTTCTATAACTCAAAATTAAAATTAGATGGAATAAGTATTTATAATGTTTAAATAAACTTTTTGTGTTATATTTTTGTATTCTGAATTTATTTCCGAAGCAATGCCCACATGTTACAATAATATTATATGTATTCGTTCAGTTCGAATTTTTATTCAAGCAAGACAATACATTGAGGCGTAAATCTTTGAGCATTATCATCATTATCTGAATTGATTATATGTATACAATATAACTTGAGTTAAGTTTATTTGTTTGAATTTAAAGCTTTGCTATATATTTAGATATTTTAAATAATACGTAAAAAATACACACATAAGTGGAATAGAAATCAATTCAAACAGGAGTGAAGGCAATACTTGTTTGATACATACATGTAGACTCCTATTTATTTATAATCATATGTATGTATAATAATATTACAACGTCGTAACTGTATAACAGTAAACAAGATTGAATATGCTCGATTGAAATACTTCGTGAATATGCCACTAAAACTGGCAAGTTGAGAATATGTACATAATGTAGGATGCCGCTTTATTGCCTCTAAAGGAGATACGTAATTGGTACTAAAAAGAAAAAAAGAAAAAGAGAAATAATAGCGATATTAATTACAACACAGGGAGCAGGAAGTAGGTACACACAGCAGTATTACAGTGGCAGCTGGCGACATTATCTTAACTATTATCACAGATTAATACAGACAGCTTCTGTCATAGCTGGACATGACCGATATAGTTATATTTTATCATCTTGCTATCTACCCTTCTGCAATAAATATTTAATCGTGTATGCGTGTGCATGTGTCTGTTCGCATGAACAATTTAAAATACTTGCGTATTTATATATTCGAGTATATAAAATTCGGACGTTTACAAGCTTTTCATCTTTCCCTCGTAACAGAATTATTGAGACATACACAAAATTAAAAAATGAGATAATACTGTTTAATATTTTATTAATGCATAACAATGTACGCGATATAAATACTGCATATTCCAATGTCTTGGAAACAATAACATATAATTGAGCTTTTAGCTAACAAATTTATCATTCTTAAAAAATATAAAGAGATACGATTGTATTCAATTTTATTTGGTACTATTTAAAACTTTCTTAAAATGTGCTTTTATAAATATTGTTTCATATACAAATTTAATATTCATAGATTACACAATTTAAAATTTTAATAAGAATTAATTATAAAATTTTACGAAATACATATTGTAAATGTGACTATTGGAAATAAATTTATATTGATTAGCCTTCTGACAGTAATATAAACTTTCGAATATGACAGGAATATATTGGATTTCACACGACAAAGCAATTTTTGCAGTTTCATATAGCAGTCTTCTTTTTATATAATTTTTTTTACATTCCGTTGCACATCCCTAATACATTCCATGCATTCGATTAAATTAAATCTTTTAGAACGTATTGTTAAAGCGTCATCAAATTACAGGAACCTTAATTTTACTAAAACGTCCTAAGAATTATTTGGACCAGCTAATAATATTGGTCGCCCGTTTGTTCAAGAAACTTTAATCCTACTCGCTCTAAATACGACTTATTTAGCATATGGTAACTCATTGTTGAATGCAGCAAAATTTTACTACGACCAAAATTACATAATGACAAAAAAGTAAGTGGAAGATGCTCGTAATGATGTTCGTCACTTACGATGTTTCGTTTAATGATTACACGATATGAAACGCGTTTGTGTATAAAAACGTGTATATGAGAGGATGGTTTTTAATGTACGCGTGAGTAAGAGTTACCTTTTTTCGTAAGTATTACAAATGAATAGGCCTTTGTTCTTCAACGCACGCGAAAGTATTTAACGTGTTAAAAAAGAATGCCGCACAGACGATCATTTTCACTAAATAAGCCCTACACGCTCGTTCGGTATTTCGACTCTACTATGTTAAATACTAACGTCAAAAAAGTATACTTTAGTTAGGATACAATCTTAGGTATCGTAATTGGAATACAAAACTCAGTGTTAGAAAATATCAGGGTTTCCAGCGTCTCATGTCCGCTCGTAATACTAACACATGCTCTCTGTTTTATTCTGTCCTAATTATTGTATCAAAGAATATTTCGTTTATAGAGAGTAGCGTGCTTATACAACGCTCGCTAACAACATTTTTTCCTATGCTGTTTTGTGCTTTTTCTTAAGTTGACTGTCTCATTAGTTTGAATGGCTTGCCGTTCCTTGCGCTCTTTTTTGGTCCGCAACACTTGCCGTGTTATCGCCATGAACATCTGTAAGTAATTATTAAATTATAGTGGAGTAGGAAATATATATTAATTTAATTAACTAAATTTACAATATTCTTGAAGTTGAATAAAATTCAATAAAATTAGCTTTATCAATATAATAAAAAAACAAGCGTGAAAGAAAGGTTTAAAGTTTCCAGTTTTATTTTATAAATTAATAAAAAAAACTAATGTGACGCATACCTCTTCAACATTGATGTTGTCCTTAGCGGAAGTTTCAAACAACTGGATCCCCATTTGATTAGCAAATCTTTGTGCATCTTCTGTTAACACCACCTTTTGATTAGGTGCGTCATTTTTATTTCCTACCAGTACCCTGTTAACTACATCACAATTCTGTTCGATTTCATGTAACCACCGTTTAACGTTCGCGAAGGTATCACCGCTGGTCACATCATACACAACTATAACGCCATGTGTTCCCCTATAGTAAGTTGAAGTTATTGTCCGGAAACGTTCTTGTCCAGCGGTATCCCAAATTTGCAGCTTTACTCGCTCACCATCTACTTCCACAGTTTGTATCTTAAAGTCCACTCCTATCGTAGTTATATAACTGCCATTGAAGGTATTGTCAGCGAATCTCAGAAGCAGCGAGCTTTTACCTACGCCTTAAAGACAAAAGAAAAAATATATTTTATACATATTAAGGTGTACATAAATAAATATTTGAAAATTATAAAAAAGATACAAATATCTTCATAATAAAAATTACACTTCGATAAATATGTTTATGCATGACTCTAATATAAGATGTTTTATATCACATAGAATTAATTACTCCTGTCTGTACTAAATTAATTACAATTAAAAAAACAAGCATTTATCTATGCCTTAAAGACAAAAGAGAAAAAAAAAAATATATATATATATGTATATATATATATATATATATATACACATACATATCAAATAACTTATTTATAAACATCTTATACATATATATATTTTTTATATATATATATATATATATATATACTAAGATGTTTATAAATAAGTTATTTGAAACATATAAAGATATAAATATATTCATGATAAAATTACACTTTAACAAATATATGTTCTATATATCATATAGAATTGCTATAGATGCTTTATATTATATAGAATTGATTATTTCTATCCATACTAAATTAAATAGAATAAAAGAGCGAACTTTTATCAATGCTTAAAAGAAATTATATATATATATATTAGGTGTTGGAATTAATTCGTAGCGTTTTACAAGTGATGGGAAGTACTTTCATTAATGTATTTTTTAATGCTCATGTGAAATAAATAACATTCTTTCATTAAAAACGCTACGAATTAATTCCAACACCTAATATATTAAAATGTCTATAAATAAGTTGATTAACAAATATAAAAAAGATATGAATATCATCATGATAAAATCACACTTTGATAAACATATGTTTTCATACGTTACTCCAATACAAGATGCTTTGTATCACATCAAGTTAATTACTTCTACTTATACTAAATTAAGTAGAATAAGAAAAAGAGATTTAACCTTAAATAAAACTTAAAAGACACAATTAATAACAAAAAAAAAGAAAAATAAAAGAAAAAAAATAAAATATAAATACATAATTTTTCAATATTAATAAGAATAAAAATTATGAGAAATAAATGTTAATAATTATCTTTGTCTTTAAATTATTTTCAGTTTCCCATTATCGTGACACAATGCATTATCTTCTACCGCTGTTCTAAATCTGTCGCGCAGGAAGAACAATTTTCGCATCATGAAATCGAACAATAAGCCACGCCGGCGGCGTAATGGATAGCCGACATGTATCCATTGTCGGACTCATCATTTAATAAACTGCCGCTAAAACTGCGTAATGACAGGCGATCAGCTTGCACCGACGGACGACAGCAATGCTCCGCGCAACAATCTGTACTCTTTATTTTTTTTTTTTGCGCTTTTTACATCTTTCTCATCCGGAGTGAAACTAACGAAATGGAAGGGGAAAAAAAGAGAGGAAGAAAAATAGGCAAGGAAACAAAGGAGGTTATATATAAAGCGCAGGGGAATCCGGCTAATAAAAAACAGAAAATTGTGCGTCATCGCGGGACAGTTCGGTATGGTGGTGTTGCACCCGCGTATATATTTACCGCTGTCTCCTATGATGAGCAGCTTGAACAGATGATCGTACTCCCGGGCCATCTTAACGCATACGACGCGCGTCGTTCCTTCTTCGATGCCGCGTCGTCGCAGCCTCCGGAACGTTCGCTATGCGTCACCGGACAAGTTTCCTCGCGGCGCTCTCAGCGAGAGATATTCTTTATGCGATCTCGCCGTCCCCACGACGTTCGCGGGACTTCGTGTATATTATGTGTATTACGGAAATTATTAGTTAGACCGAACTATCGCTACCCCCGCACGATCCCCAGCAGTAGCAGGAGCCGCGACTCGTCTGGATTGGAGGACGGCAATGTCAAATGATCGCCATGTTTATACGTCGCGGTATCACCACTCATTATCATTACGGCGGGAGAAAAAAAAGCTGCGTTCCTACGTTAAGCGCGACGCCCATCCCATATCAGATTGTCACCAGCTTGTTACCGTCGCCATGTTCTTTCCCGTGGAGACGACCTAACGACCTAACAGTGTTCTCAACGACGTTAAGCTCGATCCTCAAGAGATAAGATCTGGGGGGTCGATTCTGTAACTGTGGTACAGCTGGGATAGTCAACGCGATGCTATAAACGCTTTAAAGCATTTTTGATTAGTCAGTTTGTAAAATTCTTTCTTCTAATTGGTCTATCAAATGCTTCAAAGTACAATATTTGTAGCGAGACTTTGTGATACTCACTTAATGACCGCAGCCTGAATGATGTTTATCAACAGTTTTCAAAATCTTACCCATTTTTTTGCGTCGATGGCTTTGCATTTTGGCTCCGGAACTCAAATTGGACAGGCCTACTGCTCTAGATCATCTTATGAGACCTTTAATTCTAGGAAATACATAAAAGAATATTTGGCTTAAAAATACAACTGATTCATTTTCTGTGCACGTATCCTATACGACTATATTTTGTCTGAATAAACTTTAATTGGCTTATTTTTTATTTTAGCTAAACTTTTTGCATGATTTATCTTTTCTCTTTTTCTTTTCACTTTAGAGAGAAAAAGAAAAAAGGTAAACTATTCAAAAAATTCAAAAATTTCTAAAAAGAATAAATTATTTGTGTATACACTGCATAATACATAAGGTTATTTGTGAATAGATCTTTATGCTATATTATCTGAAGTAAAGTGCAAACGCAAATAAAATGAACAAACTTTACGAACATAACCTCACTATAATTTAGATCTGACTCTGAACAGCTGAGTACTTAGCAGAAGCTGACAAATCTGAAGAATGACAGAAGTTTATGTATATATCGTGTTTACATTATAAATATTAATTTTGCATCAACAATCTAATGGCAATTTTTTTTATAAAAAAGAAAGAGGAGTGTTATTTTAATAAGGATTTTAATGAGAATTTCTAATTATATGCAAGTTGAGATAAATATCTGTACATGAAAATTTTTTTGATATGTCAGATATATCCTGTGCTGATATTTGAAATTATTACATGGAAGATTTATGTACTTGAATGTATGAGATTTTTATAGAACAATATATTTTTCAATATCTTGTGGGAAGAAAGAGAAAGAAATGGTATTACCAGCACGTATATCACATAAAGCCAACAGAGTTTCATACCATTATCACAATATCTTTGTGATATGTTTATTGTCATTTACATTATTCATTGTATTAATCTCAGTGTATTATATTTTTAAATTTGGTAATACACAAAAACATTCCGAACATATTCCTATAACTCTAAATGATATAAATACATTGCCCATTCAAACATTACCTGTTGACTCAAGTACTGCAGATGCAACCAATTCTTCCTGTACATATTTCACTTGTTTCAATGTTTACCGATGTGGCAGCCAGGGGAATAAACTTCTGGTATATGTCTATCCACTCAAGATATATTTAGACTCTATGGGTAGATCAATAACTGGACAGATGACGAAAGAATTCTATCAAGTTGTGAATGCTATTATCAGCAGTAAATTTTACACTCCTAATCCATACGAAGCTTGTATTTTTATTCCTTCCATCGATACTCTCAATCAGAATAGATTGAGATTGCAAGAAGTCTCTCAGGCATTAAGAACATTACCTTTCTGGAACAAAGGAGAGAATCATTTAATCTTTAACATGGTACCTGGCACTGTACCAGATTATAACACTATCATTGATGTACCAATAGGAAGAGCAATGATTGCAGGTGCTGGAATGTCATCATTGACATACAGACCTAGTTTTGACATTAGTTTACCAGTGTACAGTCCACTTGTAAATAATCTGAAAACGAATCATAGTAACATGAGGTAATGTCTGTCATTGTTATTTTTCACAGTTTTTATACACACGTATGTAATTATTTTGCATTTTAGAATATGGTTAGTAATGTCTTCACAAATCAACATTAATAATGCTTTTGAACAAGATTTAATGGAAATAAAAACGACATATCCAAAAGACATTTTGGTGCTAGGTCCATGTTTGCATTTTAATCCAATGAATAATACAATACGTTGTGTAGGAGAAGATATATACAAGTATCCCGATAGTCTGCAAGTAATACAATCATATTTGTATATATGCAAAATATTTTTATTAATATATGATTAAAAATATTTTCTATTTTTTTTTAGACATCGACATTTTGTTTGATAATCCGTGGTGCTAGGCTTGCTCAAAGTGCGCTTTTGGATGCAATGGCTGCAGGTTGTATACCTGTAATTATAGCTGATTCTCTAATGATGCCATTTCATGATGTAATCGACTGGACCAAGTAAGATGCACTCGTAAATTAATATTTGTTACACTACTTTTCAATATATAATTTATTTCATTTATAATTTTCTCTTATTATCAGGGCTGCTGTTTTTATACGCGAAGTTGACATTTTATTAACAATACAACTGCTAAAAAAGATATCTCCTCAACGTATTATGGACATGCAAGAACAAAATGCATGGCTTTACAATCGTTATTTTAATTCAATAGAGAAGATTACCGAAACTACATTAGAAATACTTGCAGATCGTGTATTTCCACATTTAACACGAGATTACACATATTGGAATGTACCATCCTATAAGGTGGATAATTACTAAAACAAGAAAACTTAATCTTTCGCGAAGCAAATTATTTCTCAAGCAAATTATTTCTTTTTTAGGGAAAGCCTTCACCACTTTTTTTGCCAGTAACTGCTCCTAAAACGCGTGGCTTCACTGCCGTAATATTAACGTATGATAGATTGGAATTATTGTTCTTATTAATTAATAAACTTGTGAAGGTACCGAGCTTATCCAAAGTTCTAGTAATTTGGAATAATCAACATAAAGATCCACCACACTGTAAGAACACATTTTAACATCTTGATTTGCTAAGCTTCAAATAAATTATATGTTAATTTAATGTTACAGCTACTAGGTGGCCAAAAGTTAGTAAGCCATTAAAAGTAATACAAACGAAAGAAAATAAATTGTCTAATCGATTTTATCCGTATGATGAGATTGAAACTGAAGCAGTATTATCAATAGATGATGATATTATTATGTTGACTGCTGATGAAGTAGAATTTGCTTATGAGGTATACTTGAAATAATTATGTAATCACAAAAATAAATACATATATATATATATATATATATATGTATATTTATATTATATTTCTAATACTAATTGAACGAAAATATATATTAATAAAACATATATAAACTTTCAGGTATGGAGAGAATTTCCAGATAGAATCGTTGGATTTCCATCTCGCTTACACATGTGGGATAATGGTACTAATTGTTGGAAGTATGAAAGTGAATGGACGAACAGTATTTCCATGGTATTAACAGGGGCAGCTTTTCATCATAAAGTAAGCGCTACGAACGTTTATGTTGTTCTTTACTCAAAAAATTAGACGCTTTATTGTTTTACACCTAATAACATTTTTATTTAATATTTCAGACCATGCACATTATTATAAAAATCCTTGGATTTTATTTTTTTCAAAATACTAACATCCTCTCCTGTTATCCTCACCAAGAATGTATAAGTTAATTCAACAAAGTAAATTATACCATTTTTTGTACGAATATTGGAATTATACAGTTCGTACAAAACTTTAAAGGTCACTTTAACAACAAATCTTTCTTAATATATTTTTCAGTATTGGAATTATATGTATACTACAGCTATGCCTGGAGACATAAAGGAATGGGTCGATGAACACATGAATTGCGAGGACATCGCAATGAATTTTTTGGTAGCGAATATTACTGGAAAAGCTCCGTTAAAGGTAAGACTTTTGACAAAATGTATTGGTATTATCTAAAAATTGTATAAAATCTTATAGGTGACACCAAAGAAAAAATTCCGATGTCCCGAGTGTACCAATACTGAAATGCTATCCGCAGATTTGACGCATATGGTGGAACGAACACAGTGTATAAACAAATTTTCTTCTATTTATGGAACTATGCCGCTAGAATCAATTGAATTTCGTGCAGATCCGGTACTCTTTAAAGATGTGTTTCCAGAGAAATTAAAACGATTTAATGATATAGGCAGTTTATAAAAAAAAATTGTGTATAATATTTCAAAGTAATCATGGAAGTTAATTTAATATAAATTAAAATAATACGATTCCAGAGATCGGAAATTTTCTTCTATTAAAAAGTAAGAAAAAAACTAGTTTATCAAGAATGTACATATTTATTAATTAAAATGTATTTGGGTTCGTTGTTAATAGTAATCATTGTATTTATATAAGTTGACTATAAAATATACAATAAAATATATAGTAATATAAAAGTTAGGAAAATTTGTTTACTGTACAAAGTTGTGATTATGGAAAATGATTCAATATGGCAGCATTTATATATTTCATGAAATTAATGATTTTATATAAAAATTTTTTGTATATAGAGTATCTTAGATTATAAATAATTTCTTATAAAAGCTTATTACATTTAAAATTACATATATAATTGAAGGATTTTCCACAAAAACCAAATAACTTCATTTTTTTATCTCTGGCATCAAATCAGTCTCTATTAGTCGCATTGTGAACCATTTTATTCCATTAAGTAATAAATTATCTTATAAAAAAAAAGAAAAAAAACAAACCAGTAAATATAAGAATTTAATAGTTGCAAAAAATATTTTTGTTAAGAGTAATTTGTAAAATTTTGTAAATAAAAGAATAAATTATTACTTTATACTTTAAATAATGTATTCTTCTTCACCTTTATTATCATTAATGTTATAAAAAAGATACATGTAAAATATAGGATAAATATAAAGTAATATAAATAGAAAGTAAATAAAATTTTCGCAAGAATCGAACAAATTCAGAAAATTTCTATTTCTTTTAAATAAATTTTCAAGATATTAATCAAAATCCAAAAATTTGTTTTCATATCTTAATAGTTTTAAGTTTTATTTAATATTTTAATTATGTTTGAAGAAAAATATAACATTATTAATTATTACATATTTATATAATAGTTTCAAGATAAGTTTTTGTTTTCTGAAAATTCAACTTTTTGTTTGATTTTTGTGAAAAATCCTTTCATTGATACAATTATTCTCAGACTTTATCGAATCCCGCTAATTTAAAGCACACTCCTTCAACAATAGCTTTCTTACCTACTTCATGTGATGGTAAGGCCGACATGTAACTCTGTAAACAAAAAATTAATTTTTTTAACAAATCAAACTCGTATCTTAATATATAGATATTCTAATAAACTATGTAATAAATACTGTCACATATATGAAAATATTAATATTATTCATTTCCTTTGTGATTTTATTTTATAATGATATCACATAAATACATATGGTATAAGACTAAAAAATCGGTACATGTTAGGAATTTTCTAGCTTCGAGTTTGGATTTAGTACGATATCAATATCCTATATATATATAAAATTTTAATGTCCAATACAATGAATTTATCGCAGGCTAGTATAATTATTAAAAAATTTTATAATTGATCCT
Source organism: Acromyrmex echinatior (assembly GCF_024713525.1). Lineage (NCBI taxonomy): Eukaryota > Metazoa > Arthropoda > Insecta > Hymenoptera > Formicidae > Acromyrmex > Acromyrmex echinatior. Next base: position 16,889,163 of record NC_141854.1, read on the forward strand.
TACAAATAAAGATATCATATATTTGTAATATATATATTTTATGATATTAAGCAAAAAAAAAATAATACGTACCATTGATGCACGTTCACATGTATTCATATAACCTATTATCATAGAATTTGTGGAATGGCTCCAGAGAAAATCGCCTAAGCCTTCTTGTGGAGAATATCGTATTGCGATGACACCACCAAGTTTTTGTTCAAGTCCACAGAGAAATTTCGAATCTAAAGAGAAAGTATAAACAGATTGTCATTGCTTTTATTAATCACCACGCAATGCATTATGCTAAATCTGCGGCACACCGATGAAATCTGTGCTCATCGCACGATGCAAACTTGTAGTTGGACAAGATGTATCTGAAATAGCTTCTGCGATTGTACGCGCTAATGAGGTGCGCACAAGATGCTCTCCACAACCTGAAGTACTAGTGCCTACTGAATACGAAGTATCTTTGCAAGCCCAGGTACCACAGCCCCATACTCCAGCCTACAATTAGAATAAAAAGGTAAAAAACCTACGATAATGTATAATAAAATTTATATTAAAAAATTAATTATATAAATATTGATATGATAAAGAAATTATACTTGTCCAACTCTTCCTGGATATTTTAAAATTATACCACCACTCGAGCAAGCTGCAGCTATATTTCCACTGTTATCGACACATATTGCTCCTACTGTGTCCATCCTTTTCTTAGCACACTACAGCATAATAATTGAATAATAAATTTTACTTAAAATAACATTAAAATATAAATGAGAACTTCTTCATACCTTTTGAACCTCTGTACTGCAGCTTTCTAATTTTCTTTTATAATGCTTATATATCTTTTGAGCTTTCACTGAAATATATTAGATAAATAAATAATATACATAAAAAATAAATGTTACAATTTATATAATTATAAATCAATTTCTGTGATTTGTTAAAAACTTATGCTAATTTTATATACCTGATATTAATTGTTCTGGAGGTAAAATTTGTATGCCCATCTCGTGTGCCCAAATATGTGCACCATTTCCAACTAAAAAACTAATAGAAAAAAAAATTAATATAACAATAATCTTAATATAATTGTAAACATATTAAAACTAAAATAACACCTAGGAGGAATTCTGCCATATGCAAACTTAATGGACTGCTGCTCACACAAGCGCTTTGCCAACAACACAGGATTTTTTATTCCGCTAACTGCGCCAACTGCACCATATTGCAAACTGCTACCATCCATTACACTTGCGTCGCACTCCACTGTACCATTCAACGTAAGATTTGATCCGAATCCAGCATTTGTCAGAGGAGAATCTTCCAATATCATTACTGCTTCGACCACTGCATCTAATACATTGCCATTAGACTTCAAACTTTGAGTTCCCTGACAGAACAAACAGTCGTAAGAAAAATATAGAATTTCGAGAAAATTAAACCTGTATTATAGCTCATTAAATTGCTTGAAAATCTTACCACTTTGCATGCATCACGACATAGTTTTTGATACTTTTCTTTGAGTGACGCCGAGTGCTGCCCAGCACCTATCAAAAAAATGATAAGTTATAATAATTTATGTACAAATATTAATTATAAATGGTCTAAATAATTACGTACCAACATGTACAGCAATAAATCCTTCCTTATTATTACTCATGAGATCGAATCTTGTTTTTCTAGTGTATTTCTCTTGAAGTACAAAACTCTTTACGCTACAAGAATATTGAGACGAATAAAATAAAAAAATCAACCTAATGAACCATTTATCATTATAAACAATAGAAAAATTTAGAAATATACTTCAAATACAGCAAATCGTAACGTGATTCAAGTACTACTTTATTTAAATAAAACTTATAGCGATATAATAAAAAGACATCGGTATCTTAAAAAAATCTTTTATAAGTATAATCAATTATAATTACATTATTCTTACAAAATTCTGAAGTTTTATAGTTACAATATATTATCGCATCTTATTTTCAATATAAGAATTGTTTATCATAAATGTGTACGAGTCGAAATGAAAACAACAAAGTAAAACTTTATTGTGTAAAACCATGTGAGATCAGAGACCACGCAAGACTCTGCAATACTTTCTGATACTCTCTGAGGACTGCGATGGAGTTGGATGGAATATGACCTGTATGAACTTGGACTGCGAATCACGGCGAATACACAAAAGTGCGAAATCGAATCAAGTATATATTAAAAGGTTTGTTCGCGTCGCAACATGCTCCAACATGCTCCTATTTCCTCCAACCGTAATTTCTACTCATTCAAACGCGCTCGTTTATTAGAGTGAGTAGGAGCTATGGTAGAATTAGGATTAGTAGAAACACGTTGAAGCATGTGGAGTATGTGACGCGAACAAACCTTAAGGTACCTTTTCATGCTGACGCTCGATGCTCGATTTTTAGCGTCAAAATAGGTCACATGATTAATCGACGCTTAATATTCGTTAATTTTTATCATGTGATCTGTTTTGACGCTGAAAATGAGCGATCGAGCATCAGCATGAAAAAGCACTTTAAGGAACAAAAAATAATGATTTTAACTCATCAAAAATTGTATGTCGATGTATTCAATTTCTAATAGATTAAAATCGTTTATTTTTTGTTTCTAATTCTTTATTCCAAATTCTTTATTCCTTCTATTGTGCGCAGGACCTTACAAAAAAATCAAGAATAATTCATTAATCATTTGCTACTTTCGCAAAGTAACGGAATAATTTTTTTTTATTCGAAATTCAGCTTTTCCCTCGTTTTGTTCCGAAATTCATCAAATTAGATCTGTCACGTGGTTAGAAAGTGAAAGAGGACGCTCGAGTAGTCTCGGGGGAAAAAAAAAGAATGCGCGGGAGTGGTCAGCCTGCTCCAACCTCAAGTATTGCAACCTTGCAAAATATAGTCAAGTATAGTGCCGAGCGCGATGTGTAGGGAATAAGAAAATACGCCATCGCTGGGTTATGTGATATTGCCAAATTAAACGGTTCATGGATGACAAATCTTACGTTTGAGAGGCAGGATAAAAAAATTTCGGCCGGGTTTAGGGTTAAGCGCCTGCTGTGGCACATACGGCGAATTCAACGCAATTCTCGAGAGTAAGCATCAACCGGAACGGGTGTCGCATGCCGCGCAATGAGGTTAATTTTACGTCACGCCGATGCGTATACATTTGCATAATTGAAAATTTATAATGAATTCGACTGCTGTGCTATTCCGCACTGGTACTTTCTAGACTTTTAAACATGAAAAAACATTTAAATTCAAGAGTGTATAGCAAAAACTTCTTGATCGATGAAATGTCGCAATGTATATTTCGTTAAAATGCAATGACATTCACGTCGGATGCCTTTTTCGATCAAAATATATGTTTTTGCTATGTTTTTATTATTAAGCTTATGTTTAAGATTGTGTAGCTGAATTTTTTTCTGTAGTATATTTCTATAGTATTTTTTTCTATAGTATTTTCTATTCTTTCTCTTTTTTTCTCCAATGCAAAATTGTGTGTTTTTCAGTCATATTTTACTTTAATTATAAGTTATTTTTATTGTGTATCAGTACAGAATAGTGCAAGCAAATTATTTCAATTGGTAATGATTTTGTATGGTACATAATTATATTAGTTATATTATAAGTTTATTATATAGTTTCTACTTTTGTGATATTTACTTTATATCAATGAGTACATAATAATCAATGAATACATATAAGAATTTATTTTTTAATTTTTTAGATTGACCTACATTAATACTATATGTTGAATGGACAATAATAAGACCAGGATATATACATGTATTAACCATGTCCATAATATTTGATTTTCTGAAGAAGATCTTCGGATGGGTAGATGAAGGTTCTAAGAAACGGAAAGCTGAAGACTGTAACTTTGAAGAAGAATATATAGCATCCAAGAGATTTAAATCCAATTGTAATATAGCTCGTACAATGGAACAGTATTTTACCATTGATGACAGTGATGATGACGATATTATATACATGGGTGAGCAGAAATGTTCATCGATAAAACTGTGCGCACAGAACGGTACTCATAAGAAGCAACCACAATCTTTCGAATATTACAAAACTCCCACTTGTAAGTCTACTTGCTTTATGCTGCATCACAATAAACCGACCACGGAACACTTTTTCCATCACAAACATAGGATGCCAGATATCTATCACAAGTCTCCCACATTATCCAAAACTAATCAATTAAAAGAGAAATATCAATATGAAGAAATGCTCCAAAATCTGTTTCCAAATAGGATACAGATATTTACAGATAAACCTGCGTGCAAATCCGTAGAAGTTATTGACTTAGAAAAGCAATCAGAAATCATAACATCCAGCAAGATTCAATCATCTAACTTGTCTAAGATACCAACGTCATATCATAATAGAGTTTGCATGTCAAACTATTCTAGGACAGATAAAGAAAAAGTTCCTACTTTAAATTACAGCAAGAAAGGTATCACGGCATATCAGCAATCCAACAAAGTAATTACGATTGATAGACCTAGTACCAGTGGATTAGTGAAAACTACGCCAAAGTTACCTGTCGAAGTTGTTGCAACTAATTCATTGCGTGACGAGCTAGCTGCGAAACCTATCATGAGACAAGACTTCATCCCGCAAGTTACTAAGAGATACAACGAACGGATTGAACAACGGCACAGAGAGGCTGAAGAATTGAAGAAGATGACATGCGTCTTGTCGAAGCACAATAGGTATGCACGAGAAGCAGCTCTGGAAGAACAATTGGCACGTTCTATGAAATTATACCTGGCTGTCCTAGATGATAGAGAGGAACAGGAAGAGCCAGCGTTGCCAACGTTGACCAATGAGATGTTGAAAGAAGTGAGAAGCGCCATTATACCATGTCCTCCAGGCGAGGTTCTTGCAGAAGGTTTTGGTCTAAGGCTCACCCGAAAAGATCTTTGCACGCTAGCCAACTTAAATTGGCTAAACGATGAAGTAATAAACTTTTACATGAATCTATTAATTGCTAGAGGCACGTCTTCCGACAAGTATCTAAAGGTGCACGCAATGAATACATTTTTTTATCCAAAACTTCTATCGGGTGGTCACTCATCTCTGAAGCGATGGACTAGAAAAGTAGACATATTCGCGCAGGATCTTGTAGTCGTGCCGATACATCTGGACATTCACTGGTGTATGTCAATAATAGATTTCAGGAATAAATCGATTGTTTATTATGACAGTATGGGCGGTAGTAACCCAAAATGTTTAGCGACACTAAAACAATATTTACAGGATGAGAGTTTAGACAAAAAGAAACAATCTTATGATATGAGCGACTGGAAATTACAATCAGCCAAGAACATTCCACAACAGATGAACGGCAGCGATTGTGGCGTATTCTCTTGTATGTTTGCCGAATATGCCTGCGCAAATAAGAAGATAACGTTTACACAGGATGATATGCCGTACTTTAGGAACAAAATGGTTTATGAGATATTGAAGGGTAAACTTTTGTAAGAAGAAGCATCAATTACTGCTTCGATAAATTAAAAAATGGCCAATGTTAATGAGAAGCTTCAAACTAATGGTAAAGCTATATTGTAATAAAACTCAAGCAGTTTAATGCATTGAAGAATTCTTCACGTGCTCTGTCCTCGCAGGACGTTGGCAATCAGCAGCATGACTCTGTCTACCACTGTTCTAAAGAGAGACGTGGTACTAAGTCCAAACCACTGTCGGAGATTCTTCATTGGAGAAAATTTGTTTGGAAAATAACACAAATATCACCTATTATTCTTGGAAAAAAAAAAAGAATAGAAGAAACTTTTTTAATGTCTTTTCTGCGATCAATTGTGTGCTTTATCATTAAAAATAATGAAAAATCTCTCAATTTAATTTCTTAAAAGTATATTTCTGTTTTAAGACTCAATGTGAGAGAAGAAAGAGACATGTGCGTTTATCTTGTATAATAATTAAAATTGCTTTGGATAAAGTGTAAACAAATTAATATAGATATACATGTGCTATACATAGATATGAAAATGTTTTTCCGCTGTACAAGTAAGACGGTAATATATAATTTCATCGTTTTTAACAAATTGTGGATAAAAGGATTGCAATATTTTTGTTCTTCGACGAGTTTTAGATTGCATAAAAGTTATAAAGATGTTCTTACGAGTTCTGTAAAAAACGAAATTAAAAAAAGAAAGACAATTCTTTTGTCCACAACTGTACAGCCACATTATTTTCAGTTTGACTGTCTTGTATATTTTTTATTTGGAATTAATTTATGTATAAAACTAAAATTGAAGTAATTACTGCTGATATTTTGTTCATGATGCATATTAATACAACAAAAGCGTATCGATTTAATCAGCTTGAATACAACTTTCAAATAAATAACTTCAATGAATATTTGACAAAGATATTACATTATTTTTATCCCTCAAATTATTATTCATACAACTAATTATTATAGTATAGTGTCAAATATAAGATATTTAATCTAATTTTTTAATCGTGAAATATTTTATAAATAAATATTTTTCTATCTTCTTTTTCTGCCTTTAAGATGCAATTGCCTGTTTCTTTCATTTCATTGATATCATATATAGATACACATATACAAGGTGCGTCCCAAAATTTTCCGAACTTTTGAAATAAAACAACAACGGTTTACTTTTTTTTTCAAATTCAAATTGTTTATTCAAAGTAGTCCCCGTCGGACTCAATACAACGTTTGGCACGATCTAAAAGCATTTCAAATGAGTGTTTTATGTCGTTCAAAGGCACGTCCTTCAGAATAGTGGTACAAGTCCTTTGGATGTCTTCTACGTCCACATACCGCTTTCCTTTCATGGACAAATGCATTTTGCCGAATAGGTAGAAGTCACAAGGTGCCATATCAGGCGAATACGGGGAATGGTTGATTGTTAAAATGTGATTTTTAGTCAAAAAATCAGTGACAAGTGTCGAACGGTGAGATGGCGCATTATCGTGTAACAAGCGCCAACTTCCTCCTTCGCGATATTCTGGCCGAATACGACGAATGCGGTGCACCAAACGCTTCAAAACGCTTACATAGAATACAGCATTAACTGTTTGGCCTGCTGGAACGAATTCTTTGTGCACAATACCCTTGGAATCATAAAAACAAATGAGCATTGTCTTCACTTTTGACTTCTCTAAACGCGATTTTTTGGGTTTTGGGTCGTTTCGCGCCTTCCATTCCGCGCTTTGACGCTTGGTTTCTGGATCGTATTGAAAACACCACGTCTCGCCACCAGTAACAATGCTATAAAGGAAGTTTTGGTCCTTTTTTGCTTCCTTAATAATGTCCTTTGAATGTTGAATTCGATGCATTTTTTGGTCGTCAGTCAACTTGTGTGGAACAAATCGTGCACAGACTTTTTGTAGGCCCAAATGTTCGGTCAAAATGCGATAAATCGTTGATTTGGGGATGTTCAATTCCATTTCCATGTATCTCACTGAAGATTTTGGCTCATGCTTGATGAAATTACGCACAACTTCGATGGAATTTTCGTTAATTGTCGATTTTGGGCGACCTGTATGTGCGTCGTCATTTATGTTCTCACGACCGTTCTTGAATCGCGTATACCACTCATAAACACTGGTACGGGCTACACAATTATCACCATAAACTTGTTTCATCAAATTATGGGTTTCGGTAAATGTTTTACCAAGTATAAAACAAAACTTAATATTGGCTCTTTGTTCGAAGTTCATTCTCGTACCGATGTATACAACATACTGACACTTGAGACGCCATAACTTCGTTTCCACTGAACCAAATGTCATGAAATTTTTACTGGAAGTCAGCTAGGGATGTACCTTTCAAATGCGCAATCGAACACACGGATGGCGCGACCTATCCCTATTGAAAAAGTTCGGAAAATTTTGGGACGCACCTTGTATGTATACATTCTTAAAGAAAAAATGTGTATATAAAATAATTAATAATAAATATTCATTGTATTGTTATTTAATTGAGTTCTAAAACAAATCACAATATTGAAATACATAATTTAAAATATAACTTAATTATTCCTGCTGTTTTATAATTTTCTTTATTTTTTCTAAATTTTTATAAAACATACATAACAATATAAAAGAAAAATTATGAAAAAGTTCATGCATATAAGAATCGATGTTATATAATATGCATTTTTAAATGTTATTTAAAAATTATTTTTTATAACGTGTGTTCATTTTTTACTTTGACATGCTTTGTATTCAAAAGTCAATTAAACGTGTCATTAAAAAAAAAAGAAGAAAAAGATAAGGATAAAAAATGCAGCTGAAAGAAATAGATCTAAAGTAGAGATCATGGTAGGCTGTAGCAAAAGAAAAATGATGTAAATGTAAGTATATATATATATATAATTATATATGCATATTATCTTTACACTTACAATTTGTGGACGTAGCATGTTGCTCCACATATAAATAATTGATTTAGCACGGACTCGCATCACATTATATTATTTCGACACTACTTTATCAGCAATGTCGATAATATATGTAGTCACATCACAGTTAAAGGCCGGAAAGGTCGCTTCGGTCGCTCTCAGGTTTCTGAGTTTTTCTCTGTTTTTTCAATAACGTGATGACATTTCGCTGGAGCTTCGAAAGTTCTGTCAAAGTGTTGCTTGTATTTACATGTTCTGCAATTGACGCGAGTACAAAACACTAGGCGTTAATTTATTTTATATAAAATAAAGTTGCATAAATTAGATTTATTATAATTGTATTCGGAAATATCCGAAACATGACATAAGATATTCGTGAACATTTGAAATCATTTAACCCTATATTCTGTAGTAGCCGAATATTGTATGTCAAATTAAATAAAATGAGTTCGTGCAGCGTGATTACGTCTGATTTTGTAAATTTGTCAATCACAAATTCTGGTCAAGAATCATGTTGTGTAGAACGTCGATTTCAAAAGGGTATAACCGTCCATGAATTTAAGGTAAGCAAAGCACTGCTTGCTTTCCAAAATTTTCTTCTGCATAGAAATTTACAAGACAATATTATAGGGCAAATTGGAACTTCTTACTGGTGGTAACCCAGTTACAATGACTATTGAAGTTTATGACAAGAACGACAAGCTCATTTGCAGATTGGAGGAAGAACAACGCCTTTTGGGGTCATATCCAATAGATGATGGAATGAGGATACATGTAAATATATATAATACAAATACTTATATTACAATATGACAGAAATCATCAATATGAAATCAATAATATGAAAGTTTTATCTTACTAAAGTCTTACTGAGACTACTTCAAGTATTTATAAGCACAAAATTGTGAGATTGCAAATGAAATGTAAGGAAATTGCAGGTTATTGATAATTTCTCATGTACCACAGAAGATTTAAATCATGTGAAAAAGTTTGAGATATCTGAGGAAGAGTATGCCAAAAAAACAGGTGAGACTTTTATATTTATCTTATATCAAATTAAATGATGAATGAAACGTATTTTATTTATGCTTGAACAGACACTGTTAAGGCGTTCCTAGAAAGGAATAAATTAGGAAAGTATAATGAGGAAGATATGAAAAGAAGAGCAGAAGAGAAGAAACTGGAAGAAGAAGCAGAGGAATGCTTAGCTAGTTTATGCAAAGTTGGAGACCGTTGCGAAGTATCTGTTCCAAATCAGCCAAAGCGAAGAGCTACTATTTTATATGTTGGTCAGAATCTTAATATATTTGTAATTGTATTTTTACTAAAAATATTTTTATTATTTTAATATATAAATGTTATAGGTAAAACTGAATTTAAGGAAGGCTGGTGGATTGGTGTTAAATATGATGAACCTCTTGGCAAGAATGATGGGAGGTAAATATATTTAATCTCATTTAATTACGATACCTGAATATATTTTTCTTCCCTTACACTTATCATGTTGTTGATATCGTAGTGTCGGTGGAAAAAAATATTTTGAATGTGCTGCAAAATATGGAGGCTTTGTGAAGCCAGCGCACGTAAAAGTTGGAGATTTTCCAGAGGAGGACTTCAACCTTGACGAAGAACTGTAAAACGCCATAATTATTTCACTTTATTTTATCTCTTCTCTATTAACTTTTTTTCTATTAGCAATTTGAAAACTCAAAATAGTGCTTTATATACAATAATTTTTAAATTAAATATAGCTCACATAAATTAAAATTTTGTGTTCTTTTATAATACTTTATCGTCTGATTGCCAGCCAATGAGATGTGTTTCTTTAACCATCATAAATAATATAGAAATCATAAATAATATAGAATAGTGCGACGTTTGAAAAAACAATAATTGCCGAATAATATCCATATATAATTATCAGATAATAGATGCACATAATATAATGCGTATCTATTATCTGTACAATGTTGTTTTCATCTTCTTTATGTACTTTTATGATTTTAATCACACTAATCACACGGATATTACTTATCTAATATAATGTTGAACATTTTGATATTAAACAAATTGAAGCATTTGAAAATTATAGCTTTTCAATCCTAAAGACTAGTATCATTATCTAGCTATGTTAAACAAATAGACTGAAATCCTTATTATATAGTATTTATCCTTATTATATAGTATTTATAATTAGGTAATTAATCATAGTATTATACGATCACAAATTTGAATTGCTTTTTTTGTACATTTCCTGGAATAATATAATAAAATATATACAAAATATTTATATACAAATTTATTATGTATAAGTGCATTATGTAATTTAAAATTACATTAAAGATAGCTTTGAATTACTACGCTATCATTTCTTGTATATAGAGTATCGCTTGTGAAATATTTGTTTACGTGAATATTTATAACAAAAAAATGATTAGACCGAAATAATTAAAACAAGACAACGGCAAAATATAATGAGAGTTCATACTGGGCGCGGTTGCGTTCGATAACAGAATATGACTGCGTTCGAAAATATCATCCGAGTACTTCCGCGTATTATTTTATCCTTGTTGTTTACCCATTGTTAAACAAGGATAAGATGATAGACAGAGACACCGAGTGATGTTTCCAAATGCAGCCTATATGCGTTTTGGAACACGCATGCTGATAACCTTTTAGGTTAGGATTTTTATCTAGGAAAAAAATTTTTTTTATCAAGTTGTCCAAATTGCCTCGCAAAGTGCAAACAAATTTCGTCTTTGTACAATATTTTCAATTCAATGTAATAGGTATGCGCTAAGAAGTGTAAAAAGGAGAAAGATCTTGATAATTTTTGAAGGAAATGTAATCAACTTTTGATATGTTTACATTAATCTGCTCATTAATTCTCAACTGTGATCTGTGTGCTTATAATAATTGTTTTATTCATTGTGCGCTTACGAACCGGTGCTTGGTAACGCTCTTTCGCTAAGCCTAACCTAATCCTCTAATAACTTTTATTTATATTACAACAAGATTATAATTCAGAAAGCAATTAGTTGTGATCTAGATCAACCAACTAACTGATATCTTTTTAAGTAAGTGATATAATGATATCAACATATTTGAGCTGATATTGTCAGTCTCTTTTAAAGAGAAGAGAGGATGCTGTTTTAAAAATAAAAGATATATTGTTAATTTATAGTAAAAAAATATTGAGACACGTATACACATTTGTTTCATAAGCATCCATTTTCTATTTTATGCTTGACAAATATCTTATTGTATGTATATATAAATTCAGGTAGCAAGCTAACATTTGTCATTTTAATATAAAAGTGACATTAAAGATGTCATTTTTGGACATCAAAATAACAACAAATAACATTAGCTTGCTACTTTGGAAGTAATATGATTATTTCATTAAAGTTTTAAATAATGCTATATTTTGTTAATCTTTTCAGAAATGCCGGATATAAAAGTTACACCACTCGGTGCTGGACAGGATGTTGGACGTAGTTGTATCCTTGTCTCCATGGGCGGCAAAAACATCATGCTGGATTGTGGAATGCACATGGGATTCAATGATGAGAGACGCTTCCCAGACTTTTCCTATATAGTTCCAGAGGGACCTGCGACCAATTATATCGACTGTGTCATTATCTCTCATTTTCATTTAGATCATTGCGGTGCTCTTCCATATTTCACAGAGATGGTAACGTAACATCAAGAATTATATTGCAATAATTTTTTTTTTTTATTTTTGTTGTATCTTTTTCAAATTTCTTGCACACCTTCATTTCTTCTCATTTAAAATATACAGGTAGGTTACACTGGACCAATTTATATGACACATCCAACTAAGGCTATTGCACCAATCTTATTAGAAGACATGAGAAAGGTTGCAGTCGAGCGTAAAGGCGAAAGTAACTTTTTCACATCGCAAATGATAAAGGATTGTATGAAGAAGGTTATCGCTGTTACGCTTCATCAATCCGTCATGGTAGATTCAGAATTGGAGATAAAAGCATATTATGCCGGACACGTTCTCGGTGCAGCCATGTTTTGGGTTCGTGTAGGATCACAGTCTATTGTATACACAGGAGACTATAATATGACGCCGGATCGGCATTTAGGTGCTGCGTGGATAGACAAATGCAGGCCAGACTTGTTAATTTCAGAATCAACATATGCAACCACAATTAGAGATTCAAAGAGATGCAGGGAAAGAGATTTCCTCAAAAAAGTATGTTTTCAATTCATTATTATTTGTAATAATTTAATTTATGTTGAACGATTTTTTTAAGAAGACCGTGTTTTAGGTACACGAATGCATCGACAGAGGCGGAAAGGTGCTGATTCCTGTATTCGCTCTCGGTCGCGCTCAAGAACTGTGCATACTTTTGGAAACGTATTGGGAAAGAATGAATCTAAAAGTACCAGTTTATTTCGCACTTGGTTTAACCGAAAAGGCCAACAATTATTATAAAATGTTTATCACCTGGACTAATCAGAAAATTAAAAAAACGTTTGTACAACGGAATATGTTTGACTTTAAGCACATAAAACCGTTTGATAAAGCGTATATCGATAATCCAGGTGCGATGGTGGTGTTTGCTACGCCAGGAATGTTACACGCCGGTCTCTCTCTCCAGATTTTTAAGAAATGGGCGCCTAATGAGTCCAACATGGTTATCATGCCAGGTTTTTGCGTGCAAGGTACCGTGGGGCACAAAGTTTTAAACGGTACGCGGAGAATAGAATTCGAAAATCGACAGATCGTGGAAGTAAAGATGGCCGTGGAGTACATGTCCTTCTCTGCTCATGCTGATGCAAAAGGAATAATGCAATTGATACAGTATTGTGAACCGAAGAATGTTATGCTGGTGCATGGAGAATTCGCTAAGATGGAATATTTGAAGGAGAAAATCAAACAAGAATTCGGTGTTAGTTGCTATAATCCTGCAAACGGCGAAACTTGTATTATCACGACCACATCCAAAGTTCCCGTAGATGCTTCTCTAGCATTGCTGAAAGCCGAAGCAAAGAGATACTCGGCCTTGCCACCTGATCCGAAAAGACGGAGATTGCTTCACAGTGTCTTGATGTTGAGAGAAGACGGTGTCTGTCTTGTAGATGCGGATGAGGTAATATTTCACATAATAACTGTTTAATTCGTGACTGTTATTCTTTTTATCGGAATAACAGTTGTTATTTTATATGATTATTGCTTTTGTATTTGATTAGGTTGCAAAAGCTGCAGGTATCACAAAACATGTGGTCAGATTCACATCTACTGTGCAAGTAAGGGATCCCGGCCCAGCACAAGCTACTACCTTAAAACTATTGCAGCCATTGAAAGAAAGACTATCCGGATGGACGGTTCAATTGACGGAGGGTTCTATATCTGTCGAGTCTGTTTTAGTAAAGGTGGAAGGAGATGAAGATGATCAAAAGAGTGTTTACGTTTCATGGACTAATCAGGATGAAGATTTAGGTAGTTATATTCTTGGATTTCTGCAAACAATGCTGAATTAAAGAAATGGACAAAATTACTGTAAACAAAATTTCGACCTGTGATTGAAATGTGGTTTACATTATCACTATTAAATGAACGATTGTAAATCTATTTTGCAACTTGACGCTAATCAAGGTAAAAATATATTTTCCAATAACACACTATGTTAAACATTAGATGACGGTTATACAATATTTTTTTTATGTTTTGGACGTTTGTATTTACCTGAATAGAATAAGAGACAAATATATAGAATTATAAAACTAAATATGAAAAATATTGTATCTGTCACGCATTCTTTTAGTTACCTGTAAGATATCCATCCTAAAAAGGAAGTAAGTGTATATATTGCTGAGAAATATGCTGTATATAAATATGTAGTATAATTTTAGTATAATATAATTTTTTATTATTATATAATGAATCTACTAAATATCTGTAATCTTTGTTCTTCAAAGATGATGTTTATTGCCTTTTTTTACTACTTGCATCTTAACGAGTTGTTAAATAAACATCTAACTTTTTAATGAGACCGGCTTATCTTGTACCGCTTCGTCTTGTAAAAATTATTTCGATGGCTTATTAAGATGCAAGCAATAAATACGATAAAAGTCAATTATAAAATTGACCAAAAAATTGCAGAAATTTACTAGCTCTGCTATATACCATATTGTGAAAACAATTGTTAATAATAGTTATAGCACCCTGTCATTAAACGTTATCGTTTTTAAAATGATGTATAGTTTATCGATAACTCAAGATAAATAATTCAAAAGATAATTCATAATAAGTAAAAAATGGTAATGTTAGTTCCAAAGTCTTATTAAATTCGATCTGAAAGTACAACTTTTAGAATTAATTACCTAAACTAGTCCGATAGGTGAATCAAAATGTATATCATATTTTATACTTTAACTATATATATTGTACATATGTATCAGTATCAATAAATGGATATTTATTTAAAGGTATTATTCACCATGTTAACAAATAAATGAAATGAAAAATTTTTCGAAATTGCATAACATTCAGCATCAAGTAAAACAGTAAACTTTTATTAACTATGAATATGCTTTCTAGATACAAAACGGTAAATAAGTACGCAGTGTACTAAACATACATGCCTCTTACAAAACTCAGTACAATAACTATTCTTTTTTATGCAACCAATCGATTACATAAGTGAACAAAGAACTCTTTAAGTGTACTATTAACGTCTAACACAGTATTCTTTAAATATTCATGCAAGCAAGTATTTAAAAAAATTATCTTCGAAGTTCTACTAGAATATAGAACTATTCCAATAACAATACGGAACATTTTGGCTTGTCCAATTAATAAACATCTGTTTAAAGCGTAATTAAATACGAATATAAATGATTGCAAGCATCAATTTTTTAAATGCCCCTAAAATTGTATGTTAACTTGAACTTGTTAAATATATTCTTAGATCTGATAATAAAAGTCTATATGTGAATTATATGAAAATCTGTCTCAAGTATGCAGTACTTGCTTTCAATACAATTGTTGGGCGCAATTAATTTCAGTTAACATTTGTATATATGTATAAGACTGGCTCGTTCAAACTCTCGCCTTACTTCCTTATTGCACGTAAAACGAATAATAAATTTGAATTTGTATACAATGGAACATGAAGATCGCATTTTACAAATTTGGTGTATTGTGTTCGCTATCGATAACAAAAAATGTCATATATATTTTATATCATATTATGCATATATATGTATATATTTATATATATATAATTTCTGGTCCATGCGTCTAATGATAAAAAAAGAAAAAAAGATGTTAAACACTAATAACAGTATGACTCAGAAATAATATCAGAATCAATATCGTTATACACAATGAATCATGAAGTCATGGAATCCATTAATTAATTAATTGTACAATTTTTTGCGTCGCAAGAACATATTCTTCAAGTGTTATGTTCTTATACGTCTCACAACAGAATTAAAATTTACAAATTGTTTTATAGCTCATAGATTCTATAAACAATATCGATGATCCATAATGCACAATTTTGATAACCTTTACATCGTGTATAGCTATTTATAATTATAAATTATATAACCATCACATACTCAAGTATTTCAAGTTTTCCCATTTAATCGCTACGAATTTAATTATTTATATTTTCTCCACATAATAAAATATGATATTTTTTTACAATAAACATTATTCGTAGTATTTTCACTTTATATTAGTCTTCTGAGTAGCAAAGTATGCCATTTATACCTATATAGCAATGCTGCATTCGCTTTTAGCATTTGCGCATCCCATCTTTTTAACCACCAGTACTCGCACTGCACTAGCGTAGTTTATTTTTCGAAGTTATTTTTTTCCTGAACCACCCTGAAAGATTACATTAATAGAATGAATAAAGTATGTTGCCAATTCTTCGTAACATACTAAATTGACAATATATATATACTAAAATATATATAACACAACACATATATATGTATACATACATCCTACGTATTTATTCTTCCCTTATGAGTACGATAGATAATTATTACAGGTAATAATAAATAAAAACAAATATTATATAAATAATAAATAAATATTACATATTAAATTTTCCAAAATTTCAATATTTATCCAATAAAGCAATCAGGAAGAATAATTTGAAATCTGTGAAAGATAGCACATAATAATGTGAATTATTAATAAGAAATATTAATAAGAAATTACATATTACTCTACTAAATATTTCTTATTAATAAAAAAATATTTTCTGCATTGTCTTTCATTCTTCTAAATCTAATATACAATTAAACAAAAATACACATGCTTTCCAACCATGCTGGAATTAATTGCATAAAGCTATATATATTCAAAATTCATTATCTTATATTATTAATTAAAAAGCAACAACAATAATAATAATACATTGTAAGTAGATAAATAATAAAAACATTTCATTACCTTATATTAGAAAGCAATTATGAAAAAGATATATTAATAGTGCAATAAGTAAATGAAAAAGTTCAATTATTTCATGCTAAGAAATAGTTTACAACATAAAGATACTACTTAACAGCACATATAACAGGTAACACATAAAAGAAGCAAAAAATAAGTATGAAAAAATATTAAAATATATTAGCTTCCATTATCTACATTAATTATTTAATTAAATCTGATTAATTTTAGATTAATATATACATATTCAACATTATTGTACCGTCATTGTTAGTAGCATTCCAGATTCTGATTACTTTTTATTTTAAAGGTATATTGTACAATTAAGCGACGAAAAATATTTCAATTAGAAAACAACATATGAAACATACATGTATAAAACAGTAAAAAAGGCAAACATTTATAGCCTTTGATAATGTGTCACACCACTATATTTAATACTTAACATATAAAATTTATTTAAAAAAAGAAAAATAATGGATGATGTATGGAAGCAATAAAATCATATCAGATATTGTTATGAAAAATAATTAATTGTTATAGGGATTAATCAGTTTAACGAAAATCGTTTTTCTCGCGCAGTACCTTTACCCTAGTGTTTGTGCTGACAAAAATTTCCTTGTGTGTGTGTGTGTGTGTGTGTGTGTGTGTGTATATATATATATATAAAACTATATACATTTCTGAATATTTCCATGTACATTCGCGTATAATTATATTTCTAATTTAACATATATTTCTCTATATATTAATTAATGTAGTGTTATAATTTTTATACTCTTTTGCAAAAATAACGTATTAACTATTTACTTTATTCAGAAATTAATATATATATTATACACTTACAATGGATTTAACAGCCAGTTTCGTGTCATCGGCAGGAATTAAAGATGGGAATAGAAATTATTTTTCTAGCCATATTGTGCCAAGATATGCAAAATGCAAAATATTCGTAATAATATATAGTCACAAAATAAAATATAAAGCCAACAATAGCTACTGTGCATGTTTTTGGAACATATCTAAATATAATATACGTGAATATTATAAAATTTTACGAACAATTAATAATACTATATAAGAAATGTAAAATATCATGTGAATTATTTAAAATTCACGCGACATTTTAAATAGTTTTAAATACTCATATTTACAAGATTAGATTATAACTGTATTATATCATTATGACATAATTGTATCATAAATAGGACCAATTCAAATATAAAAACTATAATTAGTTAATTATAATTATAAGATAATAATTGTATTTAAGTTTTATCTTATAATATATAAAACACATGATGTGTGTGTGTGTGTATCTAACACTTTTCACACCAACATCAACATCGAAAAAGGTTTGCTCTAAGTATATGTTCCAAGTAATAAACATAGACTAACAGTACTATTAATATGGCCTACATTTACGATGTGACATAATAAATAAAGTTTTACAATATGTATGATGTAGACTTGTTCTATGCATGTCTTTTCTTATCTTAAATAAGTAATACATTTTTTTATATATATTTCTATTTCATTTATGTAATTTTTAGAATATTTATTATTTAGAATATTTATTTATAAAATCGTGATAATTGCATATTTGTCACTTCTTACATTTACTGGTATGGAAAATTTAAATTCATACAATTCTAAATGTGACATTTTTATTTTTCTTACCAATAACAGTATTTAAAATATCTAACTGTTAATAAATGTAATCTTTCTAATAATTAATAATAATACATCAGTATGAATAATGATAATGATAACAATTTATGTTTCAAATTACCGGAAATATTTTCACTACATTTTATGAGATAAAAGAAAAAATAATATGCAAGTACAAAAATTGAAAATAGTGCATTTATAAATACGATGTAAAAGTTTAATGCCACAACAGAATATGTGTGATGAGAAACTAATTATCGGTAAAATAAAATACATGATAAAACTTGACACATGAATTGCTAGCGGTAATTCTACTATTAGAATTTTCCGAAAGGCTAGGAAGAAACATTTCAGTATCTCATCTTTAGATTTGCATACCTGCGAATCTGCGCCGTTTTGCCATGGTTTTCTTAGTGGACTGTCGAAACAATCAAAAGTTAAATCGTTATTGATTACAGAGCAAGCATTCGAACTAAGCAATTTTTTTGTTATTAATCGTACAACTGCGGTAACCTATCGTGGTTGTTTTGAGCATTGATAATATTACGTCAAAACTTTATAATGAACAAACACTAGGACAAAGATTACTGGTATTAACAAAATTTATAATTTAGCTTGACTACCAAAGATTCAAAAAAGATAAGATGGTCCATTGACTAAAATCAATTAACTAGCTTAAGCCTATTCGACAAACTTAGCATTATTATATTACAATTAGAAATTATATTTTCGTCGCTTAAAGTGTAAACAGATTGTAGCAAACTAAACTTCTGTCAATGTGCATAGTTTTATAAATTTTTTAGGATGCTAAAAGTTTTTGATACATGTCTGATGTGGAAAAATGCTGCAAATGTGTGATATTACATTTACATAATACATTTTGTATTTAGTTATTTTTATGAAACGTTATGTTTATAACGATTGTACCTAATTGATTGTAAAAGTAAAATACTATCTAGTTTCAGAAATGATAAAAGAATAATTTTATGTAAAGCGAAAAATTTAATTCTCGTACATTTGGATAAAATATTAATGTATGACTAGTATGTTCATGTAATTATGAATCTCAATAAATATTGTGCAGCAAATATAAAAGTAAATTTACAACACGTATTATTCTGACATGTTATCTATGAAAAGATCTATACAAGTGCAAAGTTTACAAGACCAATTTTCATCTAATTTTATAATTACTATATCACATGCCATTTAAATGTATGGACGCGTTTTACTTCCTTACTGACAGCCACTATAATAAATAATATTGGAGTATACAAAATCAATCTACACCATAAAGTACTGCCTCAAGATACAAGCTATTAAAAATAATATTACTTTAATAATAGCAAAGAAATAATAACGACGGACTCAGTTTTATCACAAAGAATATGACGAAATTAAAAAGTATATGCATTTCACATAAAAAAAGTTAAGGTAGGTAAAAAATGATTTTTAAAATTTTAATATTTCGTTGTTTGCTGTGTTCAGTTAATTTCTTTACAATCCTATCAAGTATTCCTGTCTTATTTAACCGTATATATAAAAAAGACACATAAGCATTATTTCATGTCAATTAATATTCATTTAATTTATAAAGTTGAATAAAATACAAAATATGTATTTCAGAATTATAATAGATCTTTAATGCTAAAATTCGTTTATTAAAACATTATATGTACTATTTTTAAAAATATTGTAAAAATCATAAGCTATAAAGAAGCCTTTGTATTATTCTTTGTAATATTGAGCCTTGATAAATGTGTCTCACATTTCAATAATTAACTGAAGTGCACCTATTACAGTAATCGAGCCAGTAACACTTCTTTTTGTCTCAGATTTATAAGTTTACCTTCCTTTTTTTCTTGTGCTTTTTATGTTGCTGGCCAATCACTGGGTTCCAATTAGCCTGTGTGTTGTGATCTGTCATATGACAAGATTTGGAGGAGTATTTTGTAGTAAGGGAGTTGTTCTCAATTTCTTGTTCAGATTGATTGACCAAATTGACAGATTTGGTAATAGAACAGTTTGCAAACTCTGTATTCTTGAGCCGAGTATTTTCTAACACAGCTATCAGAGTCTGAGATGCTAGAGAAGGCTATATTCCAGATATATTATTATATGACTGCTTAAAGGAATCAGTTACAGAAACGGCAATTTACGTTGCGATCATTCATTATATATTGTAATAAATATAATGGCTTCAATACAAATTTGCAAAATTGCCGTTCCAATAAATTATCTAATAATCTTGTAATTTTTAAACACAGTAATCAAATTGCTAGTACTTAAATGTATAATTGAAATATGCAACAACTAAATTTTCAAATACTTTTTAAATAATAAGAGAAATGGTTTTATTAATATATTGGTAAATAAATGGTTTTATTAATATGGTTTTATTAACAAAAAAACAATATTTTTTTTTAAATACACCTCAAAAATATCAACAAATTAATCACTGTGTTTACTAAATGGCTGCAGTAAGTAACGTGAAAATTACAGCTTGGAATATAATTCAATCTAATGAGACAATTATATCAATACTTTATTAAATTTGAACATGATATTTCTACAGATATCTTTCAAACAAATTTTTGCAATTAAGCATTATACTATAACTCGGTTGCACAATTGTATTCCAAGAGTTTCGATAATTATTGATAAAGTAATCTCTGATTGTTTTTAATAATTGTACAGGGTGTCTGATTATTGATATGACGATCGTAGGTAGATACATTAAACTAAACTGCATACAAAGTACCATTTTGATTTTCATAAAAATTAATGAAGAGAAGTTAATTTAAATTAAGATTTACGAATGTGCAACATACGTCTACGCGATTTGGCGATAATTTCTAGGTGCGTGATGAGGTTTGAGAGCGCTCAGTAAACAAAAATGACTATACACGAGCAAGCACATCGTTGTTAATAGAACACTCTTCTCAAGTTTAATTCGATCTATCTACTCACGAGTGTTGCGTTAGACATTCTGTACGCATATAAATATTATATATAATATTTATACAATAAAACATTATATATAATAATTATACATAATACATTATACATAATAATTATGTATAATAATATATTATATATAATTATTATTATAGGTAATTTCACAACTTTTTGAAGGTCAATTATTTTTAAAATTACTTTGTAATATATACTACATGTGTGTAATGTATAAAAGATTAATTTTTTAATTATGCTATGTATATGTAGATGACGTTAGAGAAATTAACTCCATTTGACTTCTATACATAAATTGCAAAAACAAATTAAAAATAAATTTAAGTTTCTTAGTTCTATAATTAGTACAAAATCTAAAACAAATTGTGAAAAAAAATTATCTTATTTACAATTTGTTATTGTCATATCTTTTTTGCTTTGTTTATATATTCAGAAGAATTATATAACTTTTTTTTTGGTGAAAAATAAAAGTTTTTTATGTAATGTAACATGTGCATACATGCACATATATAAAAATTTTTATTTTTCCGTTCGTTATATGAAAAAGTTATATGATCGAAATACAGCAATATGTATATTAAGATATAATTTATCTTTTTTATGTCGAAAGCTTTATTAATTCTATAACAACATCTATATGCGTAATTTGCTTGATCATTCAATTAATGTATATACAAAAGTACAATGGTCACAATCAAGCAATTAGTAATTATAGACAGATCTTTTTTTTTCAATTGTTGATTAGTAATTATTGGCAGATTTTTCATGATTAGTGAAGTATATAAGTATTTTGCAGCATTGTGCAATACCTAACAATTTTATAATACAGAACCTTTGTTATTATCAATATAGCCAAAGCTATGTAATACTTCCAATAAAGAAGGCACACCATGTAAATAAGAGTTAAATAAACTCTTACTAATAGATACTAACCTCAGATTGAAGAGAATCCGATGTGGCTGGACCGTTTAACATAGACTGCTCTGAGCTGCTACAGCCGCCACAAATTTCATTCTGGAATCAATAGAGTAATATGTTTTATTTTTCTACTTAATTTTACATATATGTATATCGCTACAAAACACTTAAAAAAATACCTTGAGTTGAGATACTTCTTGTTGAAGTTGTGAGACAAGAGTTTTCTCGTATACTAAGCTCGCCTCGCTAGTTTCAACAAGAGAACGCAATTTTGTAACTTCGGCATCCAACGTCGCCCTCTTATTGCATTCTATTTCTAATTCTTGTGATAATCGAGCTTTCTCCTAAAATGATAATAAAAAAATAGAGTAATGAGAAAATTGATATTTTAACAACATCGATATTCATCATATACATGTACGTATTCCAATATGGAATTAATAATTAATAAAAAATGTAATATATCAGCGATAAATCTACCTCTTGTAATTGTTCTAAAGTAACAAGCTCGTTGCCATCTAATTCTCCACAGGCTCTCTGCGCGGCTTTAAGTAATGTTCCCGTACGATTCTGTTCTATACGATCTTCCAACTCTTTCACTCTTTGTTTAAACTAGAAAAAAGAATTTCAACATAAAACTAAAAAATATATATCTTTGGAAAATTTATGCGGTTCAAGAAATAAAAAAATAAACAAAATAAAAAGATTTTTATAATTTTTACCTCTTCACTTGAAATTAGTTTGGCTTGCATATCATTAAGTTCTACTCTGAGGTTTGTCACTTCATTCTCCTTTTGCCGAAGTTGTGACTGCCATCTCGTCTCCTCGGATTCTATATGACTTTGTAGTTTATTAAGCATACCTTCCTAAAAAAAATAAAAAAAAAAATAAAAAATAAAAAAACAAGATTTAAATAGAAGGATTATGTTCAATAAAGTATTGTTGTCAAATTCAATAAAATATTTACCGTATCGTAAATAATTTGTTTGTAATGTGAAACCATGCCTTGCAAATTTTTATTCTGTTTCTCCAAATCTGGATTTGTCTGATCTGTGTTTTTCTGTTTCAATTCATTTAGAATAGCACATAATTTATCTTCAAAAGATTTGAGCCATTGTTCATGTGTCTTCTCGGACACTTTAATCTCTGGGAATATCCTTTGTAGAAATGCCTTAGTTATTTCTTCTTGTTCCTCTTTTATTTTTTGTGTTACCTCCTAATTAAATAAAGAAATATTATAAGAAATATAAATATATGTGAAATATTATTTATTTAAAAATGTTTGATGTTCTACTATTAACAAATAATAATTATATATATATATATATATATATATATATATATGTATATATATATTTATATTTATATACATACATATACTTATAATAGTCAATAATCGCAATTAAAATAATTTAAGAAAAAATATAACGATATGATTAAATCAATTCTTGTAATATGCTATTTTATCGTTAAGTTACTCTTTAGCTAATAATATTATATAAGAAATAATATTATATGAGAGCAAAGTCAATGGATTCTGGGTTCAATCTCATGTATACATTTCTCATCCCATGTACTTTGATTTTATAAAAGAACGACTGGAAAATTAAAGATTGTGAATGAAGGAATGAGAGGATAAAAACAGTAACTCGTTTGGAGAACCCATATTTTAGTAAAATATTTAGCTAATAATATTAATTGAGAATTATAACAAAGACGCTTACTTTAACGTTTCTCTCATCACTGGATTTGGCACGCAACTCAGCAGCAGAAAGAGCTTCCATCACTTTCCAGTTCTTTGTGCGTAGTTCCTGTGATAGAGAAAAGCCGAAAAATAAAAAAGTAGAGAAATGTATATATATTTATAAGCTATATTATTATAATAGATTATATTCAAATTATAAATTTTTTTATAATTTGAATATAAAATTAATTTACACAAGAGAAATTTGTATAATGATAACAGTAGTAAAAATGTATAAACGTTACACAGAAAAATAATAATTAAATTCGGACATATATAACAAATATAGTTTATAACATCAAATAAAATAAAAAGCATTTTAAGTTAATACACGAAAAACTTACATTATTTTTAGATTTTTGGACTTCCAAAGCTTCTTCTAATTGTCTAATAAAATGTTGGTCCTTGTCTGCATTACTTTCTAATACATGTAATTGTTCGTCCAGCTTATTAAACTCTTTTTCTTTGTGCGTTAACTCAGTTGTTAGTTTTTCTAATAGAACTTTTTCGTCTCTAGATTTTTCGAGAATAAATATTTTATAGAAATTAATTAAGTAAAATATAACATTATATATATCTAATGGAAAAGTTATCGATGCAATTAAATTCATACGATTAAAAATTAAGCATGATATTAAATAAAATATTTATATAATTATATATATATATATATATATATATATATATATATATATACATACAAATATTATTATATATACATACAAATTGGCATGTTGAGACTCAGTAGTAGTGGCTAATACTACGTCCGTATGGATTTTGTTATCCTCTTGCTGCTGTTGAAGTTCTCTTTGTTTCTCTATAGCACTCGCAAGCTGTGTATATATAAGGCATATTGTTTTAAAATTTTTGTTTCATATTTAATATCTCATACACTAATATTAACTTTTGATGCAACATACAATTGTTAGAAAAAAGACTAAAAACTAAATAATACCTCAGTACGCAGTCTATCATTTTCTTCTTGTAGTTTCATAATTCGAAACTGTTCGTCTCCTATTTTTTTCTCATTGCTCTGCAATCTATTTAATTCGGTTTGCAAAGTTTTTAATTCGTTCGCCATTTCACTGGATTCCCTAAGTTGAGTATGAACTATACTCAATTCCTTACGTGAATTTGCCAATTCTTCCTGGAGTGTATATACCTCATTTTGATACTTATTTGCGTCATTCTTCGCTTCATTTAAACTACCTTCCGCCCTTTCAAAATCAATCTTTAGCATATCCAATTTCTTTTGTACAGAATTCAATTCAGATTCCATACATGTAACTTGCATGCCAGATTGTTGCAAATCATTTTGTACAGCATAAAATTTGTCCTGTGATCTCTTTAGTTCGTCCTCCTTGTTACTCAATACATTTTTCAAGGCTATAATTTCGGCTGCTTCTGATTTAGCTTCATTCATCGTAGCTGACAGCTCAGATTTTAATTTTATTAATTCTGTTTGAGTCTTGCTAAGTTCTACCTTTAAAGTAGACGTTTCATTGGCTTCATTTTTCGCATGATTTAATTCCGCCTGCAGTGAATTTACTTGCTTCTGCAATTCTTGTTCATGTCGATGTGCGCTTTTCAATCTATGATCTAAGTCGGCGTGCGCACGATGAGATTCCTAAAAATTAATAAGAAAACTTAATATATAGATGGAAAATGGCTAAACTTACTTAAGAGTACCGATAAAGGATTATGATTCTCACCTCAAGTTGCCTAGCAATATCTTGTAGTCGATCGTTTGTTTCCTTGAAGTGTTGTAATTGTCCTTCCGAATGCATCAATTGACCTTGCATTAGTCCTAATTGCTGACGTAACATCTCTATCTCTCCGGAGCTACTCTCGCAAGTCGCTTGCAGTTCATTTTGCAGATCCTGCATCTCTACGTGTTTTTGAGCCAATTGCGATTTCAATGTATTCTCAGTTTCGCGCATCTGAGCGAACTGCACTTCCATTTGCTTTCGCTGCGCCATTAATTCTTGCTGCAAATGGCCCTGAGTTTGTCCCTGATCTTCTTGTAACTTGTGAATTATTGTGGCATCCTCATTCACTTTAGTCTGCAATTGTTCGATCTGTCTAGCAAAACCTTGCTTCTCTGCAACATGACTTTCCAAAATATGTTGCATTCGGGTATGCAATGTCTGAGTCTCTGTGATTTTCGCGTTCAAAGTTTCCTCGAGTTGTCTAGTAGTTGCTAATAGTCTAGATCTCTCCGTATTAAATTCAGTTCGCAATTCCTTTAGCTTGTTTTGAAAGGCCACGCTCGCTTCGTGTTCATCAGTCAGTGCTTTCTCTTTTTCCGCCAATTGTTTTTTCAATTTAATAACAGGATCGGCACGACCTTCTGTCCACTCAGAATGTTCTAATGGATTGTCTTGCTGTTTATTCAAGAGATGATTCGTGAGGATCTGTATTTCAGATCGACTAAGTTCTGCCTTCTGAATACATAGCATCAATAGTTCAACATTAACAGCATCTCCATCTAAAAAATTTTATGTTAAAAATATCAAATATTAAAATTAAATATTGAAATTTTTATAATAAATTTGTATATAGTTTGCGATGAAAGCCCTACAAATGTATATTCGATAATTTATTGAAATATTAATTAATATAAAAACATGTATATACACTTTTTAATATAATGTGTATAATATTTGGTTTAATTAAAATAATCTGTAAAGATTATTACAATTGTTTCAGAAACACAATAAATATTTGAAATTTTACTGCTTCTATTGCAGGGCTACCGGTATAAGTGCATGGACATTGACCTTTGATGTGTGTAGAGGGGGAAGTGATCCTACCTCAACCACATTCCAAAGCACTTCAAAGGAATTTGCTTGACTTTGCTTTAGTCAGATATTTCACATAATTTATAGATTTTATTAGATGTTTAAACATATATTATAAAATAATTTATTTTTAGAAAAAAGTGTATTATATATAAACATTTTATCGTCCAACACAATTTTCTTATGTATGAGGTAATTACAATCATATAAATGTACTGAAGTTTATATCAATTTATTTAAACATAATATATTAGGTGTTGGAATTAATTCGTAGCGTTTTTTAATGAAAGAATGTTATTTATTTCACATGAGCATTAAAAAATACATTAATGAAAGTACTTCCCATCACTTGTAAAACGCTACGAATTAATTCCAACACCTAATAGTTAAACTAATATATTTATCATATATTAACAAAATAAAATATATAATGTGTATAAATATCTCTACTAAATCTCTAAGTTGTAAAAAAAACAAGTGGCAAGTTACAATACAGAAAGAAATGAGGTCGTATTTCCAATCAATTAAATTGCAGGCTATAGACTATCATGACAGGTTAGAAATATTGATTTGCTCTCTGTCAAGAAACACACAGATTTGATTCATCTTAAAACACTAGATGCATGTTCTTGTCATTTATTATTGAATTGGATCACGTGCGCGCACAAATAAGTAAATTTATCTTCATGCAAACAATGACTTACCCATTTGAGATAAAATATCATTCTTTTTTTTCGTCTTTTTGGGTTCCTTGTTTGGTAACTGTTGGATTACCTCCTTGACAACTTCCTTTACTTCCTTAATTGGCATTTCCTTCTGTTCCTTTATGTCCCTCAAAGCTTCCTTCATAGCTTCTTTATTAGATGTATTATTATAAGTAACAGTATCCTGTTTCTCATCCTTATTTTCATCTTTCTTCTTTACAGCATCTTTGTTGTTCTTCTTTTTAGTTGGAGTATCCTTTGGTGACTTGTTGACTTTCTCCACTGTCTCAGTTTGGGTAATCTGCTGAAGATTCTCTCTCTATTATATACATACACACACGTACACGCGCGCGCGCGCGCACGCACACACACACACACACACACACACACGCACACACGCACACGCACACATATGACAGACATATTATATAATATTATAATAGAAATGTTATTATATTACGTTCAAGTCAAGTAAATAATTAAATAAAAAAGATAGAATTCATATAAAATATTAATATCCGTATTAATTACAATCTATGGCAATGTAAAGATTATGTTACCTCAATATTTTAATCTTTACTTGCGTATTTGTTAATATTTCATAAATTAATGATTGCTGTTAGTAGAGAATATATTGGATGAATGTTTAATAAATATGTGTATTTCTTCATGCACGTGTAATTTTCCCAATTAATAGAAACAAAAGAAATTAAGCAGTGAAAACAATTTATTTTGTTTGCAGTATAATGGCAGATATGGCAACAATCTTAAAAAAAAATTTCAATCAACTTCGAAAAAACCTACTTAGCTTAATATTACATTCAAATTTAATATAGAAAGACTGTGCAAAAAATATCTATGCAAGTAATGTATAACATTCGGCAAATGGCAATCACTCACACTTTGACTCCGTACAAGTTCAAGGTCATCCTTTGGATGAATAACATCAAAATGGTTAGCCTCTGCCAAGGAAGGTTGCGAGGGATTTAATTCAGTCACAATGACTGATGGCTCATCTTTATTTACGAGGATGGGTTTTATCTTTTCAAGTTTTCCTTTCTTCTTATTGCCTTTGTTACTCTCCTAAGAGTTTAATGTAAATGTATGTTTCCATGATATTTGATCAAGAAGGCAGTGTCAAGAAATATCAAGCAGCATGCTCGAAAATCCATGTTACATTATATAATAATGGGCACGTATATAAATCATACTATACATATATCATATTTCACATAATAAAATATAATTTAAATAACGTCAAATTATCTTAATATCTTTATAAAACAATATAATACTTAATAATAAGTTATTTTGTTAACATTAAACTGCTTTTCACCTTATATTTATTTTGTCCTCTTATTGAACACATAAACCTGGAATTTATAAGTTTGTTATATCGCAGTTAATACTGTCTCTTTCATAGTATTTCTTTTATGAAGATTAAAACGAATTGAAAATTTACTGAAAAAATTTTTTTTTAATATTATGTTTTGTACATGACTAAAATTAGTAAAAAGATTTATAGAAAATATCCAATTCTACACTTAATATTTTTTGTGTTTGGTTCTTCTATAATCTAAGCGATAAGATAATTAAGACTGAAGTCTGAATCATTAAAATACTGCTGCATATGTATGATGAAGTTATTTTTAGGAAATAATCTTGAACTTGCAGAATTACTTATCAATGGGACATGTATGCAAGAAATAATCATGTAGCAACTTTTCAATCAAAATCATATTCTTAAAAAAGGACATATTTGTTTAATATCTCTGTCCACCTGTGTACATGTTAATTCTTTTCAAATATAATATGTTCTCATTTATAAAACCGGTAATTTTTTCCTTGTACAGTTTGATATAACCTATTACTTAATTAAAGATTTAATCTTGCAATAACTTACCAAGACATCATTTGTACATTATATAAAATTGAGATGTAATAAATTCCAATTTTTATTTAGAATAATACTATAAAAGATAAATTAGTAATTCTATTATAAAGATATTTTACAAAACAAAAATTATAAATTGTGGTTAAAGAAAATTAACAAATGAAAGTAGTACACAATCAAAAAGCGACTTCAGAGTATCTGAAACGTTAAAACTGACAGTTCTATTAAATTACGATTTTCTCTAAAAAGAAAAAATACAGAGCAATCAAGTATAAAATATAAATCTTCTTAAAATCTTCTCACGTTATCAGGTAAATCATCATGAATGAGAAACAAAATTTGTGTATCGTTGAAAATATGTTCAATATAAGGATTTGTTTATTATAAGTTATTTGAATTTGATTTGCAATGCCCATTATTATATAATGCTAATAAAGAACTTATAATTTACGAGGGTTAAAAATGATTTTAAAAAATTAAATTTTTATAAGTAACGTATATAAATATGATATAAAACTTAAAAAATATAAAACTTTAATTATAATTCATTTAATTACTATATATACTTATACAACTATAATATAAGTTATTTTATTACATATTCAGAAAAATGATTGTAGAATACATCATGAAATAATAACTATTAAAATAAATAATAATTATAACAATTCTGTGTTCATGCCTCGTGAATTATATGACAATAGAATAAAAATAGGACGCTTCCTGTTTATAAATCTCTTTTTTTTTGCTAGGTAGATGTAATGATGCCATATTGTGTGTCATCTAGGTTATTGTATTTCATGCATGAAAACAAGATGTTCAAATCTTAAATATTTCAAAGACAGCTTTATGTACAGCTCATACTTTTATTTTAAGACAGGCAATCATGATTATGATGTTTGTGTAAGTGATAGTATGAAAAGCATGTAAATATTAATCGATTGAAGGACCAGGATCCGTATTGTATATCTCTTAACGACGTATCGTTACATTTATCATTGTGCAGTTTTTTCACCCGATAAAAAGTTGCGCAATGATAAATGTAACGATATCAACACATCGTTAAAAGAATACAGAATATAGGTGCAGAAGCGTGATCGTGCTTCTCTGTTTCATGTTAGAAAATTGCTAAGCACTATCGTTTTCTTCTTTTGTCTCATCGTTCTATATTGTGAATATTTGAAGATTGAAGACAATTGCGATAGAAAGAATCCATTGAAAATATACTTATTTGAGTGCTTGATTGGCACTTGTTTCTTACTCACTTTCTAATTCTCTAACAGTTGAATAAATAAAGACATATATATCTATCCAGTAATAAAAGTCCTATTCTTTTATTGTATATTAAATCAAAGAGTTTACAATCCCATTACTATATCTTACCCAATTCTTATAGAATAATTATAGTCTTTTTAATAAATAATAAAAATATCAATAAATCAATAAATCTAAGTTTACCTGTACTGGAGGCTCAGAAGGCAATATTTGAGGAGTTTCTTCAAATTGCACATGATCAGATCTTTCATCTTTGTCCTCCTTATCATCTTTTTCTTCTTTCTTCTCTTTCACCTTCTTTCCTGCTTTATTCTTGTGCTTCTTTTCTTTATTTTTATCCTTTTTACCTAAGCAGATAAAAAATCATAAACAGAATAATAAAAAATCTATTAAAGAGTACTATAACATACAAGAATATTTCTCTTAACACATTTAATATTTCATTAACTTATATCAAAATTTTACTTATTTTCTATTTACACATATATTAGGCATTTTCAATTTATATTCTGTACCAAATGATTTTATACATCATCAAAATAATTATATTATAAATTCATAGATTAAAAATTTGACTTTACAGGCAATATCACATGAATTGACGTACTTGACAACAGATCATCAGGAAGCTTCCTCTGTTCGGCGATTGCTTCTTCGTAAGATTTCTCTCTGATACCGAACATCGAAATGAAGGCAATGGCTGCAGCAGAGAGGACAACAATGCCGACATATACCAGTCCTGTCTGAACATCCATCTTTGGTCGTTTTAGCTGTAAGAAAATTACCTAAGTGTCAGTACGTTATAGAAGATAAAATGTCGTCAGTTGTAACATAGATTATAAAAAAAAAAAAAATTTCTTTCACTTTCACAATATTTTCATATCAGTGTCAATTCGGACACATAGGTAGTTGTTTGCCCTTTGAACCTATCACTAGCTTTTTAAGAATCCACATGAATCATTAGGTTGATAAAGAATCCTATCTACATATATTTACGGAAAACGGCTCTTCCGCCCAGCTATGATAAATAAGAGCAATATAAGAAATTCATCCAGAAGAGAGAAATTTCAGGATAAAATTCAGGAATCGCGAGAACTTAATATTTCACGTTAAATTTATTTGATGGAAAACAAAAAGCGAAACGGTTGCGAGGACACTGGCAAATTTGTCCTTGAGGAATCCCAATGGGGCATCTCAGATAACGGTGGGACGTGTATACGTGTGCAGGCCGAGCGGGGGTGAAACCAAAGGAGGAATCATAGTGAACATGCGGAGTGAATCGGAGCTGTGCGATATCGCGGCCAACTCGGAGGAGCGGCATATGGATTATGGGGCCGCGGGTCATCGACACATCACGGGGATTGACCGGTGAATTCGGTGTTGCGTCGACACGTTTAACAGTGTTACGGTGCGACCGGCATGCCGTTACCACCGTACTTCTCGTCTCTCCCCCGGCGAGAGTCTCACACGCGCGCCGACGCCGACCACTTACCGAAGGTGTTTATTCCCGTAGATTCCAAGACGCGATGCTACGACGGACACTGCGAATAGTCGGGCGACGATTGTCGCAGATCGACGTGCTCCTCGCTGCGGACGGCACGGCTGAGTGTCGGCGTAGGCGAAACGGCCAGAGTGATGGAGTATAGGAAAGAGAGAGACGGCAAGCGCGACGGAGCCAGGAATCACACGCACGCGACTTGATTCCCTGAAGCACTATGGCGGCCGGACGTGAAGCGAACTGTACTAGGCGCCGCAAGCCACGCCTATCGCTCGCTGACGCTTCCGATTGGCGTTCAGTCGCTGCCACGTATGCAGGGCGGACAACGACCGGCCGCGTCGCGTCCGTCGCGTTGATCGTCTGCGAGCCGATTGGCGGGTTCTTGATTACCTACGTGCGATCAGATCGGCAACGATGATAACGACGAGCTAGATAATAATTCAGTCGGCAAATGCTGTTTATACGCGTGTCGATGCCGCCCCTGGTGAAAAAGTTTCATGAAATTATTCCACGTTTTGGAACATTTCAGCGAAATTGCTGAAAATTTGCTGAAACTTCACTGAAAGTGAATTTTTCAGCTAACATTGAAAAATCACTGAAATCCAACCGAAATTTCTTTGAAATTTTCTGAAATTTTTCTGAAATTCTTGCTGAAATTTGTCTGAAAATTTTGTTGAAATCTTTCTGAAACTTTGTCGAAAATAAATTTTTTAGCTAAAAATCGCTGAAATTAAATTGAAATTTTGTTGAAAAATATTCCAAAATAGAATAATTTCAGCAATATTTTTCCACCAGGAGCACAAGATTTACCAGGTACTCTGATAAGAATACAACTGAATACAACAATGATCAACGTGAGTGCGAAAGTGCGGTTATTCTTCACGCCAATTGGCAATTCGATAACAATTGTTGATCAATCGAGTTCGCGAGCAATATCGCGGATGTGCACGCTGACGCTGATTAAATAAAATTATGAAACTCTTGTTCATAAAAGAGATAATTAAAAATGCGAGAGACGTGTTGATTAATTTAATAAAATATAATTAACTTATTAATATTTTAATAAAATATATTATTTGAATCATGCAAAATTATACGTTTATTATTTTAAATTATTATTACTTATATTATCTAATTATATTTATACAGTTATTATTACTTATATTAATTATATTTATACAGCATAAATGTCATCTTTTATGAGTGTTATGAACATTTTTTAAATTTAATAGTATACTGTAAATTACGTGAGTGATAATATTAAACAACTTTCTATAATTGATAACATTAATATGTAGCTCTATTTTTAAGACTAGATAAAACAATAAATACATCTTTTTCGTGTTTTTTTTTTAGCAATTAGAGAAATGTAAAGAATAAATTAAATCAAGATTAAAGTTAACTTACATTTGTAGAAAAAGAAAGGGATACTTTAATTCCCATTTGATGACACAAATTGACACAAATATCGTTCTATCTTTGTTATTCATTGAATATCAAAAGATATATAGAATGATATTTGTATTGACTTTGTCACTAAATGAAATATATATCTCTATCTCTACAAATGTAAATTAACTTTAATCTTAATTTAATTTACTCTTTATTTTTTTTTATTGTTAGAATTAAAAAAAAAGAAAAAGACTCGAGATTAAAAGTAATTCACATTCATAGAAATTAGCATTTTAGCCAAATATGTTCACTAGTTAATTAAAAATATTTAATTTAAATTATCCAAATGACTTTTCATGCAATTCTTCATTTACTTTCTGTATTAATTTTATGTAATTACTTAAATAATATTAATTATAAGTTTAATTAAATTAGTTAACTTAAAAATAAATCAATTAATTAAAACTATCCGCATAAAAATCGCTTCATCGAAATACAAATAATTTTCTAAGGAAATTCTTTTAAAAAATCATTATGTCAAGGTCAAGATGCAAATAATTATTGATTTTCATGCATTTTTTATATTAAAAAAGCTGCCTTCTCGATCGAGGCTCTTGTTAGTAATGTGGACAATTCTTCGGGGAATTTTCATCTATGATTGGCTGCGCTGTCAAATAAAAACCACCCAGAAACGAGGGTGAGAAGGAGGGAGGTTCCCGACGAAAAGTTCCTACGTTACCACTAGATCATTCATCATTTTTCTCTCTTCTATTTTTTTCTTTTTACGAAATTCAGAATCTCTCCGTCAGCAATTCAGTGGCAGTTCTCCGTTTAACGTACGGTTTCTGCGGAGAGGAGGCGCTGTTCACTCACTCCATCAGCGATGACAGCGATCAGCCGTCGTCCCCGCTGACGGATTCAAGATGGCTGTGGAACGTCGTAGCGGAGAACGTCTCGGCAGCGTCGACGAGAACCCGTGATTCTTTCGCTACCTTTTTCTCTCCTTTCATTTTTTACATTATCTACGATAATCCGCCCATCGTGTGTCCTTCAACACCTGTTTCACCGAGGCTTGCCCGCGCATCCCTCCCGCAACGGTGCCGCTGATGAAGAGTCGCGAAAAAAATGGCGTCCTGCGACACTAGCTGATTACCGCAAGTACCTCCGATATCAGCGAGGAGGATGACTTCTCAAACTCTTCGGCGTCCTCGCCCCTGACTGACGTAAATCAAACTGGCGGTAAGTCTTGTCGTACTGTCACTTTCCTTCAAGACTCGCGTACGTAACTCGCGTCGTAAGGCAGTTGAGTTTATGTTGAACTTGACAACCCGACACGTCGCGTCTAACGTACGCGAGACACACGCAAGACGAGAAAATTCGCAAGAAGTATTTGGCGCGAAACGCTTCGTAATTGTCATCAGTACATTTGTTAAGTGTAAGTTGTACTTTACGAAGCGAAAAGAAAGTATTCATTTTTCTCGTACAATTATTTTCGAAAAGCTCCAGAATTCAATATATATATCCTTTTAGGTAATTTAAATTGTTTGTGTCTTGTTTATGACAATTTAATTTTAATTTAAATATCATATGCTTCTTGTCGGATAATATAGCTAAAATGAACAAAAAAGCATGTGAATCAGAGAATTGTGAGTCTTTCTGGTAGCATTCATTAAATAACATTATGCGTGGTATTATTAGTAGCAGCTGCTTATTGTAGTTGCAACAGAATGATAACACATATGTCAATAGTTCAAGCTGCATTATATTTATAGATGATACTCAATAGGATAATTGGATATGGATATACATATATATATATATACAATATATATATATATATATATATATATATATATATATATATATATATATAGCATTCATGTTTTATTTAATTCATAGACATGTAGATTTTGCAAAATATACAAGACATATATAAGATCTGTTCTTTTTAGCTGAACTTTTGCATTTGTAATAGTCTGTTCATCTTTCTTTTTTTCTCTCTAAGAGGAAAGAAGAGGAAGAAAGATGAACTAGTGCAAAAGTTCAGCTAAAAAGAACAGGCCTCTAGATTAATTATACAAGTCTAATAATTATTTTTGTAATATATAAATTGTTTTTCTCAAACTAAACAATATTTTGTGTGTGTGTGTGTGTGTGTGTATTAATTAAGTTAGTTTATTTAAAAATAAAGTTATTTTAAAGTTATTAAATATTTTGAACATTCTTTATATTTCTGTATGATATATGTAATTTTCACCTTTTTCCATTACTTTAATGTTATATTTCTGAATTTTGAATTATTATTAACTTTTTGAATCCTATCAGATTATCAATATGACTCCTCAATTGAATCGGAAGCGTGGCTCGTCTGTCAGCTTTACTCGAGCAAAGGATAGCGAAGATGCCGAGGATGAGATTCACATATCTCTGGCACCATATATACAAACATATCTAGCGCATAGTAACCAGGGATTGGGATGCTGCGGTATCAGTTTACCTGTGCCATTTGAACGTGCAGCACCACGGTCCTGGTGGAATCCCAGATTTGATTCGGAAATCCTTGAGGAACAGTTTAAGAGAAGTGCCTTTCCTCAAATTAGATTAAGATTTCGGTTTGTATTAATACAATTTATATAACATGTAAAATTATATATACATGATTGGGAATATTATTATTGGACCAATCATTAATTCTTTGATTATAATGAAAAATAATTTGAATATTTCTGATTAATCATTATTTTTTATAGGTACGCTCTCACATATATCTTGCTAGTGTCTTTATCATGGTTAACGTATTTTGTGATAATTGGATTAGGAAACGATACATCGACGTGGGCAGTGATAGCAGGTGTTTTCGGTATTGTTGGCGTTATGGTTTCGGCAGTCCTTTATTTAACACATACAGACTATTACAAATGCTATGTATTACCAATTTCCTTGGGAGTTGCAACAACGCTCTGTTTCCTATCTTTACTCTTCCTTGCCTTAGTACCACCTTACGTGGATGGACTGACTCTGGTCGGACACTTTGCCTTATGCTCCGAGATCTTATTAGTCATTTATACAGTGCTGCCGATGCCACTCTATGCCTGCGTAGGGATATCCACACTGTACTCCTTCATGTTTGAGTTCCTGACTGCCTATTTGTATGGCTCGAAGGACGCGCGACACAGATTTTACACGAGTGAACGAATTGTACAAAATAATACTTCAGGAATTAATACGACGACAGAAGAGGAAGGGAGAACGTTGGTACTTACACACTCGTCTCTAAATGATCCTCTAAGTGTTGCTGGTCTACAGAATGTGATACGTAATTTTAGTGATTTTACTACAGCAATTAGTACAGAGGCGATGTCGAGATTGCGTGAACCCAGAGATACAGCGGAACCGAGATACTCAGAAACGGTGGCTCAACATTTATATGATGCTTTAAGTAACACGGATGTCTTAACGAGATTAAATTCTAGCATCCCAACCGTGATGACGATTACTAATTCCACCGTAAATTTATCGCCTGTAAATAATTACGTTAACAATAACTTATTCATCGATGATATTGATTTCTCTACGAATCTCGCAATAAGGATCTTGATGCAGATTTGTATTCACTTGATAGGAGTGCATATTTTGATAATGACCTTTGTGAGAATGCGTGGTACGTTTATGAAGGTCGGCCAATCCTTGTTGGTCCGTCGACAATTAGAAATGGAAAAGCAACTGAAGGAGAAAATGATACACTCTGTTATGCCGCCAAAGGTTGCGGATTGGCTTATGGAGGAGAGCGAGCGCGAGAGAGAGCGAGAGGACTCTTTAAAAAAAGGCTCGATACCGTCTAATAATACGGACATTCGTTCATTGTTTCGTCCGTTCAATATGCATTCAATGGAGGACGTCAGTATTCTATTTGCTGACATTGTCGGATTTACTAGGATGAGCTCAAACAAAACTGCGGAGCAATTAGTAGGCATCTTGAACGATCTGTTTGAACGTTTTGATGATCTCTGCGAACACCACGGTTGCGAAAAAATTTCTACGTTGGGCGACTGTTATTATTGCGTAAGCGGATGTCCAGAACCGAGATCTGATCATGCAAAATGTTGCATAGAAATGGGATTAGGTAGGCAGAATATTATTATATGCAATACTTTGATAATCTCATTGTAAAATTACAAGCCTGCTCTTTTCAACTGAATTTCTTACATGGTTTAGTTTTCTTCTTTTTCTCTCCACGTTGGAGAAAAAAAAAAAAAGTGAATGATGCAAAAGTTCATTTAAAAAGAACAGACTTTATTATAAATTTTATTTTAATAGCCATGATCGAAGCGATTAAACAATTCGACATCGAAAGACGCGAGGGCGTAAACATGAGAGTGGGTGTGCACACGGGCACAGTACTTTGTGGAATTGTAGGCACAAAGAGATTCAAATTTGACGTTTGGTCGAATGACGTGACTTTGGCAAATAAACTGGAGAGCACAGGAAAGCCCGGTCGTGTACATCTGAGTGAAAACACTTTGAGATTTTTGGGAGATCAATACATTACGGAAATTGGAGAAGTAGTCAATGGTAAGTAATGTGAAGAAAAGAAAGACTTAAATTGTACACGTGTGATTTTTTTATCTCTGTTTTAGGTGTTAAAACTTACTTTATCAGAGCACGTAAATCGGACTTTGTGAATCAATTTATCACGAATGTCACATCACCCAAGAGTATTTCGCCACTATTGCAATCACGAAATCGTCTGTCGTCGTGCAACAATCAGGCCAAGCCGCGACATCATTATCTCCATATGGTCACGAACGCCAGCAATTACAGAATGAAAGCTAATTCCTTGCCCAGTATCTTGGATTCTGAAAACGGCGGTGACATCATGAACGAAAAAGACGATTTGAACAAGAGTCCAACGTCTACCGCTAGTTATGGCAAAAAGAAAATGCGAAATAAACCGTGGAGATATTTGCAGAGACAACGGACAACCGAAGAAATGGCACCTCTAGAGATAGAAGAGGGAAGAAATATCGCTATGGAACGAGCAAAACCCGATTTTCAGATGTTTGAAGAATGCAATGGATTTAGACGGGTTGGTAGCTCGTTACTCTCTTTCCTAACTGTTGGTTATTTTGTGATGATCAATATTTATGATCGCTTCGCAGGTCCCTCTAAACAGTAGCGTTGAAATGGACCCGAACCCTGTACCTTCTAGTCCTTTATTATCTGGTCAAGAGCCGATTAGTAACGCTTCTTCCATTTGCAGTAGAAAAGACTCCGGTATTAAGAGCAATAGCAGGCGAAGTAGTATACAACAGCAGGTACGTTTTTGTAAATTTCCTTGTATATCTTTTATCACTGGATTTTTACTTTATCTTGATTTTTTTGTAGTTATTCCTAATGAATAGCATGACCCAAGGTGATCTATTGGGACATAGAGTCAGTGGCTATTATACTTCTAGTTCAACATTAAACTCTACTCATGAACCTTCGTCATCAGTGCCCCCTTATCCGTTTCCTCCGATGGTAACTGATACATTCGGTGCATGCTTTCATAAATTACGGAAGCAATCCGATCTCCAATTAATTAGGTAAGATATATCATTCTTCGATACGTCTTACAAATCGCGATGGATGTTTTTTAAAAATTATATTTTGTTTGAAGGTGTGTTCAAGACAATGTGAGTTCTCAGCGTTCGTATTTTGTTAAACCGCCATTGTCAAGCGTTACTCTCTTTTTCAAGAACAAGGAAATGGAGAAGGAGTATCGAGAGAACGCGCACAAAGCTAACGAGGGCATTGGCGATAATCCGCCTACCTTGGCCACCTCGAGATTCAACACGTACATCGACATTTTGATATCAGCCTTGGTTTACACGGCCATCACAATCTCGTTGTTCCTTCTGTGTGAACCGACGATTTACTACATCATGTTCTCTATGCTGGCCATCACCGTTCAAGTGATCGCGGTGTCACTCTGCATTCGGCAACTCCTCTATCCGAACACGACTCACGCAACGTTCACGCAAAGGATCTTCAAGTTTTTCTCCCGGTGGTATCCGTGGCATGTGTGCGGCGCGATTTTGGTCGGTTTACCGATTATTTCCATCTTGCTGAATTTCACGTGCAACAATTTCCGAAACCTCAACAACTTTGAGTATTACTACAGTTACCTGATCTTTGTTGGACTGGTCCACTTCTGCAATTTTACACAGCTCAACTGTTGGATGAAAAATCTGCTAGTCACTCTTACTGGCATACTATTTATATGTCTTGTGCTGAGTCACATATCATCATATCAGGCGAATCTCAATAATAATAATAATAATAATAATAACGATAGCAACAATCATATCAACAACTCGCAGTTAGGCATGCCGAATTTTCTTAAATTGCTCGCAAGCGAATTG
This sequence comes from Acromyrmex echinatior, assembly GCF_024713525.1. Taxonomy (NCBI): domain Eukaryota; kingdom Metazoa; phylum Arthropoda; class Insecta; order Hymenoptera; family Formicidae; genus Acromyrmex; species Acromyrmex echinatior. The sequence goes on from NC_141854.1 coordinate 16,929,290, forward strand.
AATGATGGGAATTTTTCAATTGACACGAGAGATTTTTTTTCTTCTTCTATTTCGATGAAAACACCATCATCGGTCGCAAAATATAAAAGAGAAGCGTTGCCTACAACTCGTGAGATTTCTTATACCAAATATAACGAGAGATTGTACAATTCGGAGATATATCTGGATATGGTGCTGTTACTACTGCTAGTCTGGTTCCTGAATCGCGAGTTTGAGATTAGTTACCGATTGTGCTTCCACGGTAACGCGGTGGCAGCACGCGATAAGATGCGCGTGCAGTCAATGAAGAATCAAGCCGATTGGCTATTACATAACATCATACCCAAGCACGTGGCCGATCAGTTGAAGACCACTGCAAAGTACTCGCAGAATCATAAATCCGTGGGCATCATCTTTGCCAGTATCGTTAACTTTAACGAACTGTATGATGAGTCATATTTAGGTGGTAAGGAGTATTTGCGCGTGCTCAACGAGCTTATAGGCGATTTCGATGAGTTGTTGGAGAGGCCAGAGTACGCAAACGTCGAAAAGATTAAGACGATCGGCAGCACCTTTATGGCTGCGAGCGGCTTGAATCCGCAAGTGAGGGAGCAGAGTGAGCACGAATACACGCATCTGTTCCAATTAGTGGATTTTGCCGTGGCAATGCACAAAGTGATATACGACTTCAATCGGGATCTGTTGGGTTTCAAGCTGATCCTGCGAATCGGTTTTAACTATGGCGATGTTACGGCTGGTGTGATCGGTGCTACCAAGTTGTACTACGATATTTGGGGCGACGCAGTCAACATAGCGTCGCGAATGGACTCCACTGGGGTCACTGGTAGGATACAAATAGCCAGCAATTGCCTGAACATCTTATCGGAACGATACGAATTTGAACCGCGCGGACAGGTGTACGTTAAAGGCAAGGATAATATGGATGTATTCCTGTTGTTAGGAAAAAAGAAGAATGTTAATATGACCGACATTTGAAGATTCAGTGTCGATTATACTGGTATTTTCCTATGCGATGATATTACATGTCGATAATTGACGCTATTCGCGGCCTGCAGCAATTATAACGTTTAGATTATATCTGTCCATTAGTATTTGGATATTTTTCATAATTTAACATTTTGAATTGAATTATTAATCTCCTTGCCTTTCATTTTCAGTTATTTTATTTATATATTTACGTAATGTCATACGGAACAAAAATATTTTTCTTCAATAATATTTACATTTTCTTATCAAAATATGAAAAGAAAAAAAATAATTTTCTTCTTTTTGATAAATATTTGATAAAAATAAAATCAGATATAATTGAAAATCTCGAAGAAAAGAATTAGGAAATGGTAAAATTTATAAATATTTTATTATTCAATTTATATACATCTCAAAATTCAAATTCACATTTTTTTTAACGTAAAACTGAAATATGTATAGATATTGACGATGGACAGATCTAACAATCGACTTTTATAGATTCGTCTCATTGATTCGTATCATTGATCAGGGAGATGTATGCATGTGAAATGGGTGAGAAAACAAACGAAACAGAATATCTTTTTGCAAAGCAGTCGTTACATGTGCTACTGGAAAAAATGCCTTATTCATTGACTGCTCAAACTGTTAGCGAAAGATATTTATTAACGAGAAATATTACACTGTATTTTTATAAAAATATCGAACGAAATGTTTAAAAAAAAAATATTGTAAGAAATTATCTGAGATCTGCCTTTGTCTCAAGTACAAAACAGAATCAGTGGTGAAGGAATCTTTTTTAGAAGTGTTTTACGTTATTGAGCATTGAAATGGTAATTATTTATGTATATGTGTGTACATATATATATATATGTATGTATGTATGTATATGTATATATATGTGTGTGTATATATATATATATATATATATATATATATATATATGTATGTATGTATGTATGTATGTATATACATATATATATATATATATATATATAGAGAGAGAGAGAGAGAGAGAGAGAGAGAGAGAGAGAGAGAGAGAGTATATAGATGCCATGATAAATTTTTTGCACGAATATATGTATATAAATGTTGAACTTGAAGTGTAATTGATATCTATTTTTTAAATCAAATCACGTGAAAAGAAAACATCCTTCTCGATCACAATCGAAACACTCATGCGAATAGCTTAAAGAAGTTAATATGTGGCATTTTATCCTATTCGATATTCTAAGAGCAACAGCGAAGAGCGTCCGACGCGATAAAAGTTCAACGAAGTTCGAGTACCCCGTTAATTATGAATTAAATAAATTTATAAAAGTAATTTTAAAGAATATGAATTTACACAGTTTTGTCTTCCTATCTGATATTATGACACATTACGTACAAAATAATACAAAGTGTCACTTGAAACTCAATCTATATAGAACAGATGGAAACGAACGAATAATGAAATTTTTATTTTACAAATTTATATTTTAGATTATAAACAACGAAAAGTGATTTTATCAAATCATTTTAGAACAGGTAGAAATGAACAAATAACAATTGAAATTTATATCTTAGATTATGAATGATGAAAAATGATTTTACCAAAGATCAATAACTAACGATTCAGGCTACGGACGTGTGCATATGTATACGTAGCTTAAAATATACAGGTAGAAATGATATACATGCCGTGGAATAAAGATTAAATCACATACATTCCAAATGTAGCTTGCGACAAACGTGCTCGCGAATACAAATTATAATTAATACAATAAAATGCTTCTTGTCGCTGTTGACTAAACATCTTTGCTATTATATCTAGACATAAAACTGCTACGTCGGATTCCAAAGAGTATCTTGCTGCATTTTCTTTTTAATCTCAATGATAGGTGACGCGTTGGGATTTATGCTCTGTAGAAAATAGTATGTGTGTGCGTGCGCATGTGTGTATAATTGCATATATATTTGTATTTATATATGTACAGAATTTTGAGGATTTATCCGAAAGACTATATTAACAAAAGTAGTTAGGTGTTTGCGTTTATATAAATACAGTGCAAGCATAATGCGATAAATGGTCTGGGTCGTAACTTCTGTAACATTGTATATACGTCTGCATGTAATATGCTTGTATTGATACGAGAATTCTAATTGTGGTCTTAATGAGCAGCGTTTAATTCAACGGAATACTTGTTTCCATGTAAAAGTAATAATGTCAATTTTATATATATATATATATATATATATATATATAAAATATATGTAATATATATAATAAAAGAAGGAACCTGAATGTCAGTTCCAATCTCTGTAAATACATATATGCTGTAAAATATTTATAACTTGTGTAAAATAATTTTTTTCGAAAGATATAATCTCTTTGAAAAGAGAGATTTGAAAGAGAGCTGCGATATTGTATTGTATTTTGTGATGCATTGCTTTGATTTGTTGTATCGCAAAATTTACGTGAAATATTTCTACGATTACAGTCAATTATAAGATTTTACGAATTTTTCAAATACGAACAGATAATAGCTTATATTACGAAAACGTGCTCGCAAATGGTGATCTATGTATAATGTACATATATTATGCTTGCCGATCTGTGGAATGAGAGGGATACATACACATAACGAAATATCAAATAAAATATTGTAAACCGCATATATATTTATCGAGAGAGAGAGAGAGAGAGAGAGAGAGAGAGAGAGAGAGAGAGAGAGAGCGTGTACAGTTCTACGAACAATGAGGCAGAGACTTCAGGCTATATTGAGACGTATATATAATTATTGTCAATGCAATTTCTTTATTACAATATAATATATACAAGATTATACCATTGATTTTATTATAACTGATGTACAAAAAACAGGCAAGTTCATGAAAACAAGTGGATTCTCATCTTCTTCTCGCCTGGCACAAATCGTTGGAATATTAATATTATGACAAAACTTAATGTGTGATTAATTTGTTTATATGTACGTAAGTATACATATAATATACATATTATACAAGGTGTCTGGTAAAGACCGTAACAACGCTTAAGGATAGACTTCTGAGAACATTTTGAGATAAAAATTCTAATATCAAAATGTTGAGGCAATAATAATTTTTAAATTGTAAACACTTAAAGTTATCAAATCGTAAAATTCATGCATTCAGATGTGATTCAACGGAAAATTCAACTACAAGCGCAAACTTTATGCGGTATTATTTGCTAATTTTAAGTGTTTACAATTAAAAACCTATTATCTTACCTAATCTCGATATCTTAGTATTCAATTTTCGTTTTAAAATGATCTCGAGAATCAACTTTTAAGCGTTGTTACAGTTTTAACCGGACACCCTGTATATAAATTATACAATATATATTATATATAAAATATGTATACTGTTTATGTACATATATATATAAACAATCATGAAAAACTAATAATACGGATAATTTTCAGTTAAATGTACAATATGATTTCATGTATCACATTTTTATAAGTTAATTAACTTAAGTGACTAATAGAATTTTCAAAAATATTACATAAATTCAATTCTGTTTTGCAATTCAATAAAGATCAAAGTTGGTTGTGAGCAGACTTTTGCAATACCAGAAATGGTTCGGATAATTATCATTTGATGATAATTATCCGGATTCCTAAATTATCATAATTGATTGTTGTGCCATACTTTGTAATATTATCTTGATCACGTAATGTGGCATATGATTTTTAAAAAGAAAATAAGTGCGATACTTTGTGTATGACACGTTATGAAAAATTGGTAATGTGATACGTTTTTTCGATGTATATAGTGTATACACGTGTGTATCAGGTGTTCCTATTGTAGCAAAAGTTTGTTCTTCTTATGGAAGAATGTAACGGAAAGGAAACACATTGTTAACGTGTTATTTTTTTCGTCATCGATGCTTTATCGATAAAAAAAAAGTTAAATGCTTCTGATGATATCTTCCATCGCATTATTATGAGTAATGGAATCCTTTTCTTTTTCATCAATTATAAATCAATAACTACCCTTCTCACACAATCTACCGATCGCATACTCATTTCTAAAAGCGCAGTGGAATGCTTGAGAAAGTAGTGCGACTACTAATGCAAAAACTTGCCAGTTTATCGGATTCAAAAGATGTCGTGTCATGCAGACTTTCTCATAAAGAGGAAAAATAAACACGTGAGATAGAAATCAAATATAATGATTACTTACAAGTTCGCTTTATGTGTAGAACATGCATCCTAGTCGGACAAACGAGAGAATAAAACTTTTTCGAAATGAATTAAAAACATTTTTGATATGTGATATTGCGATGTAATTTTGATGGTGATTCGTATGTGATTCGGATTTAAAAAAGATTTAATATTCTAAATACACATTCAAATTGGAACACTTGCAACAGTTCATGTGCAATCGGTTACCTACTTCTTAACTCATTAATTGTCATTTGCGCGCTTATCGTTATTTCGCATTTATATTAATAATAATAATATACAGATGTATGTTCCATATGTTCTCTGTATAGATGGTATATGTATATATATACATATCCATATCCTCTCGACTAAAACTGCCGTCTCGACTTGTACGTAAATACAGTATCGTGTAAATTTAATGAATTTAATTTGTACCGCGGTTTTCGATTATATGTCGCGAGAAGACGACTGTAAGGAAGACGTTGATCGACTTTTCGTGTACATATTCTTCGGCGTCGATTCATGCCTTGAAAAAAAAATCAACGAAATATGACATCCGAAATATATACATATATATATTATGGCAAGTATTCGAAACGCGGTTATAATGATGTTAGTGCGTATTTAGCATAGTCATATAATTCGCGTTATATATACTATAGAATTTCAGAAATAAAAGCGCGCATTTATTGGTAAAAGCGCGTTCTGAAAATACGGGCATATATATATTTAGGCTATTTCAAAATTTACTGTAGTACTGAAAATCTATAGTTTGCGTTATGTGTTTTATAAATTTTTAATACTGGCAGTAAATTTTGAAACACAGCCTCTCTGTGTGTGTGTGTGTGTTGTGTAGACGAGCGATTACATTCGTTCTCTTCTATTCTGGCATAAGCTCAACCACTACAAGATTTTATTGTACAATATGTATATATTTATGTATATAAAGAAAATATATATATATATGTGTGTGTGTGTGTGTGTGTGTGTGCGCGCGCGCGCGTATGTGTGTGTGTGTGTGTATATATATACATATACATACATACATACATACATACATACATACATACATACATATATATATATATATATATATATATATATATATATATATATATGACACCGATGTAATGAACTATACTTCGAGATCCTTAGTAGTATAATAGAATGTTCTTTTTAGCTGCCCTTTACAATTATTTTTTCTTCTTTCTCATAAACATACTTATATTTTCATTTTAAGTACCAATAAAAATAAAGATTTTCTAAAAAGAACAAATCTATCATGATACGAACACTATGGACTTCGGAGATATAATTTAGAACATAGTAAAGAAAAATAAGAAATATACTACAGTTTACAATTCGGTTTTGCACACATCAGTCACAGCTCGGACTCACGTATTGTTTCATTTATACAAAACAATGAAATTCACTTTGCAGTTTTTTTAAATCGCTCGCTTTTGTGTATATTGTAAAATTTTACTCATATTTTTAATCTTATCACAATAGTCTCTTACATTTCATGTACAATGCTTTTGTAATTCCGACGAACCTTTACATTTTGCATGTTTGCCATACAGTATTGTGTGATGCATTTGGAATTTTTGTTGTAAAATAGTGATTAAAAATGGACATTGAAAGAATGATAACCCATGAAAAAATTAACACTACCTGAGAGATCGAATGCTCGGTCTTGAATACAAATAACAAGACGGAACGCGAACAATGTCGGCTATGTCGTTCTTCCTGCGCGAGTCTTTAAAATTAGTTACAATAAATAATAGTAATGACAGAATATGTAGTGTAAAAGTTATCTACACTTATCTATTTCATCATTTATATCATTATAATCGATTTCAGAATAAAGAAAGTGCAGAAAAATTTTTCCAATTGTTCATAATAAATATACAACTATATGAATTAAATGTGTGTTAAAATTTATAATCCAAGATTTAATTTCGAGCATTTAGTGATTGAGTAGGGGCATAATATGCCCAAAGATTCCGAAGATATCACCTTGATTTTTCATGACAATTACAATTTTATTAACATTCACGTGTTATTATTTGTTTCGTTTTACAATATACATCTTTTAAAAAATGCTTATTGAAAGAATACAAATAAAAATAATGAAATCTGAAATTTATAATTGCATGTAAATCTGAGATGATACATCGAGCACTTTGACACGGTTTATTTATGACTATAAATCATAAAGAAATTTGTGATTTTCCTAAAAAGAAACGCACTATTTCAACAGTTTTGGATCGAACGTTTTTTTCTGCGCCACATCGTATGGCAATCCTAGAAGAGACTTTTTCATAATAACTTATAATTACTTATCGAGTTAAACCAGCTATGCAAAATATGATTTTCTAAAATTGTCTGCTACGTAGATCCAGCGAATAGTGCTGTTATTCCCGTGTCAGCAGCATTCTTCGAGATCTCATCCACCCGCACCGGTTGAGACTTACCAGATACTTCTATCCGTGGTAAATTGTCTATTTTGACTTCTTTACGAAACAATTGACCTACACTTCTGCCGATAAGCTGTAAAAGATGAATTAAGATCTTATATCGTTATTATTATTAAACGATTTAAATGAAAAAATTATAAGATTCAATGAAAGAACTGTGAAAATGATTCACTTTACACAGAAATTTTTTACAAAACTTCAAATACAAACTTTAAGTCAAAGGATTAGCTAGGATATATAAACATCTTTTGGCTATTACAATCATATACCTGATTAGTAATTTTCTTGAAGAGATCCTTCTTTCCCTTTTCGACTTTGTTGCCTTTCGTGCTGACCACCGACATTTTCTCATCGAAGCGTTGCAAGTCGGCAGGATTGACCCCCGGGATTTGCTGCATCACCTCGATGATGTTCGGAAACTTAGGTCTTAGGCATTCGTAGACCTGCGCGCCCAGAGTGATAAGGGAACCTTGATTGGCTTCATGCTGACCATGCAGTTGTAAACCTTGAAGAACAGCGACCATAATGTGTGCTGCCATAGAAGGAGTGAGACTGCCGTCAGCTGCCAGAGCTCGGACCATGGGTCCAGTTAACATTGTAGCCTTGAGACTCGCGTTTGAATCATTCCATGCGAGCGCTCTAGAGATATTAGAACATATTATTAACCAATAAGTTATTTTTAAAAAAAGTAAAAAAAAAAGAATTAAATTCCTCCGATTTCACAATAAAATCAACGATATTTCTATTCATTATGATTATATTTTACCCTAGTACGCATAGCACGATGCTATGACAAGTGGACGGATGACGCAAAATGGAAGTTCCGAGTTCGCTGACGACCTCGGCAACGATACTGTTTCCCCGAGAAAGAGGTGGGTCTACAGCCATTCCTCCGCTGTCTTGTTCCATAATATCCGGAGGTGCGGCATCGCTAGCGGCTCCGCCGACCAGAGCCACTTTTAACACGTCTACAAAGTCCCTAGTCAAATTTCTGTTAAGCATATCGTCGATGACTTCTTGCGTATCGGTGTTCTCCTCATCCAGACCGGATTCGTACAGATGCGCTATGTACTGCCACTTTGCGCTTAATCTTTGGCACACTAGAAAAAAATCGCAGTGATTGAAATGATAAGATACATGATCGTTTTACTTAACTTAATTTTATTCGATACGGTGCAAAAAATAAGAAAATGAAAAATTGTTTTGATCACTCACTGTGTGTGGATACGTGAGCCAGTACAGGTAGTAGTACGCTCTCATAAAAAGCCGGTGGGCATGAGTATATAAATGGCTTCATAAACACGCGTATAATCGGCCGTAGTCTATAATCTGGAATCACCTGAAAGAGACAGAGATATATGAATGATTAATATACATTAACTTAAAAAAAGAATTTTATATATATATACTTTTTTGAAGGGGGGGATAGGAGATTTGTATAGTTCAATTAGAGTTAAAAATTTGTGAATTTAATTCGAAGGAAGGAATAGACACAGTTCAGGTATTATTTATTATATTTAAAATGTATAAAAAATTCATTTGTAATACAAAATTTATTAAAAATATAAGTTTCCTGTGTATCATTAAAGATATACAGAAAAATTTATGAAAATTTCGAGTTTTGCCGGAAACCTAAAATAATATTAGAAAAATATTATTTTAAAATGATAAATAACATCAATTTTAATACGAAAATTAAAGTTTTGCATTTATGTTGTTACCATTTTGTAACAACATACATCTCTAATAATCTATTTTAAGTTCAATCTGAGCAAAATATAAATATAAATTAGATCGGAAAATAACAATTACTTTTTTTAGAAATAAAGGAATCGTGGCAAAACGCGAGACACTTGTATTCAATGACATAAAACTTATATTTTTAATAAGTTTTGTATTACAAATTAATATTCCACATTTCAAATACAATACTTAATACTTAATCGAAGATCTATTTAAACCTTTTTTTGATATAAATTCGCAAATTTTATTTTTAATTTAATAAATTTCCTATCTATCTTGATTTAGAAGATAATTACTGAAACAAAACGTTATTAAATTACCTCCATGTTCGAAAAAACTGAGTTTAATAAGGCCGGTGCTAGTCCAGGCAACTGATAAAAATCTCGACCGATCATGTGACAGCCACTACCTAACATATGGTAGCATTGATCATGAACTGTACTCAGGAATGATTGCATTCGAACTAGAGAAGTGCTTAAGACCTGATCTGTTTCACTGTTGTTGTCATTAGTTATACTAACGCCCAAAAGATTCGCCTTTTCAGATTCCAAAAGTCCATAAGCATTTTTGTAGCCCTAGAAAAAATACAGATATATTTAGCAATTTTTAACAAGAACAAGACATCAAGATATTCAACGCAATTCTGTCATTTTACTCGGAACGATTAGTTTTTCGATATTTCCACGTCGAAGAGGATAAAATGTTGCGTACGCTCACATCTTAAAATTTAATTTGTAAAATATTAAATACTTATTACTATTGCATAAACACATTTCTCTGACATAAAACAATTACAATATAAACTTCATTTCATGCTAAATGTTTATGTATCCAATTTAGTCTCAATTGATTAGTAACAGTAGCAATTGTGTCACCTCAGATAGAGCAGCAAGAGCAGCATGACTGAAGAGACCATTCATCGTTCGCAGTAGCGCAAACAGTGTTGGTAGAATAGGGATTATATGAGGTGTTGCTGGATTTCGATATACCGGATTGCCACTCTCGCTGAGCGCGGCTACGAAGCCACCCCTGGCCGCGCGATCGGGATCTTCTGGGATTGAGCATCGTTTAACTACACTCAGCACAGTGCAAATACACATCATGAGATCGCTGCGATTGCGTTTAGCTGGATCTTCCAACGCGTTCTCCACCGGTGGTCTGTCCAATCCCACAAACTGCATAAGCTCTAGCGGTCCCTCGAACCATTCTGTGCCTAGAGCGATGAACTTACTGGATGAATCACTGATCACCTCCGTAACGAATCGAGTCTGTCTCTCGTAATCGCAAAAATGATTCGAGATAAGGAGCAATGCTTCGTATAGCATGACACTCTCCATTCGAGACAACGGACTTGGTTCGCGAGTCAAACTGCGCACCATTGTGTGTATCTGCTCGAATACTGGCAATAACAACAGTGGATACTTGAGACTGATCTTCACCATCAGACTGGCTGCATGTCGTCGCACGCTTTTGGACGCTCGTGATCGATTATTTTCGTTCTCACCAGGCGCCTCGAATACTAATGCAGCAAAGATCTTCTCAAGGACACGCGGTAAGATAGCAACACCCGGCATAGCCATTGAGCCAGTTGACATCGACAGAAATACGAAGAGTGCGCTTATACAAGAGAGTAGAGCGGATAGAAGCAAAGGATCTTGCGGTGAATAACCTAGACAGAGTTCCAATAACTGTAGACCCGTCTGTACGCTCGGCCGCTCATTGATTAGCAAGATCCTGGACACAACAGAGTCTAATGCATGCGCGAGGGCTTCCCATTCAAGATACTCTCGATCGTTCTGATCGCTCTTGTACTGCAGGTTTGCCATACCCTTGGTGATCTTCGCGGTCAGCCATTGTTGTACATATGTAAACGTTACTAAAGGTGCCACCATAGTTGCGTGTCTAAATCCTTCTAACAAATCCATTCTGAAGCGATGCAGAAAAACGTTAAATTCTTCCTCCGAGTCATAATCAACGAGGCAGTATGTGGTCATGCCGTTACTTTGTCTACCATGTGGATATGTAACGCGGATCAACTTAGGTGCGGTATGCTCCACGTACTTGGGCACGTATGTAAGCAATAACGAGTCTGTCTTGATCTGTTCGTGTTTAAACAGCATTACCCAAATCACATTCGCTAAATGCGTGAGCGTAAGGCTCGGATACATGGTGAACGTGAGCACGGTATCCAGAAAGAGATTGAAATGCGTCGGCCGTATGCTAGAGGCATCATCTTTTCCCCACAAGGCGCAAAGTTGTGTTGCCATACCAGTCAGTACCTGAAATAACAATCACACGAATGATGATCGATTTTTCATAGCTGCTGAAATTACAAGATGAAATATCTTTATCGAATATTAATAATGCGATTATAACAAATACCTGTGTGAGCTTCTTTAAAAATAAGTAATGATTTTCATGGAAATTTGTAGGTCCAGCCAGAGGCGGTGGAGCAGTGGCTGCAGTATAAATATATCTCAAAGCCTCTTCTGAGAATAAGATCATCAATTGCTTTCGATCTTCGGCCTTGCCTTTACGATTTACAATTTGAAGCAGACATTCAGCAGCAGAACACTGAAATATAGGATCTCTCAATAGGAGGCATAATATCTGCAACAATCTTCCATCCTCGGCCATTACATGATTTATAGAAACCCATTCGACAAATCCAGTTAACGTGGATAGCACTACCTGTTATAATGATACAAATTTTAATTGAAAAAACAATCATTAGACAGGACATGCATCCTTTTCATAAAAACCTACTTGAACGACTTTACTATGTGCCGCAGCTTCAGATGTCTGTCCTAAGGCACTTTTCTTCTGAAACTCTGAAAAGTGTTGCTCCATTAGTCTCAGAAAGAAGCTAAAGATTTCGGCCATGTTCGTAGTCAACGCTTGATATATATCTTTCCTTCTTTGATTTGATTCAAGTGTCTGCAGGAGTGCTACATCTTCTACTAATCTGAGGAATACCAACAGGACTAACTCAGTTTGGCTCTCGCCTTGTGTGCAAGCCTGACTGAGCTCGGCTAACAATGTGGGCCACTGTTGAGGCCATTCACGCTTTATCATCTCAACTACGACACGCGACAGAGCATCTTTTATATGTGCCTCTTCCTGCAACAGTGGTTGGGTGCCTTCTTGAAGTAATTTCATCGCATTCTCCTTGATGAAAATCTTTTCTGACTGAGAAATTTGTGTCCATCGATACTTCACACAATGCTCCATCAACTGCAAACCAAAGTGGCGCACCACTGAGCTCCTCTCGGGTGATTTCTGTGCCAAGTACAAGCCGCATTGCGCACATAACGGTGAAGATTCCTTGAACCTCTCACAGGCATTGTACATCTCCAGGCGTTGCGATTGAGATATACCAGGTGACATCATCATTTCGATCACTCGAGCCAGTTCTGCCGATATTTGGGCGACATCGCCTACTCCGAACTCCATTCCTACTAGCGCTGAAATATGAGGCAGATATGTTTAACTATAATAAGTAATGCTTGTTACATAATATCTTAACAACCACTTTATCTTTTTATTTTTTATCAAATCAAGGAAAATATAGAGAAAATAAACAGAGAATAAAAATATTTTGTTATATCTACAATAATTAATAACATATGTGTACTGCTTGTAACGAAAAAGATTGAACAAAAATTCTTGCACAAAAATTTTTCTCAATAATTAGCAATTGAAAATATCTAATATCATCATAATAAATACATAAAAATACGCAATCAAACAAATTTATTTTAATGATTTCCCCGAGCTTGTTTAACGAAAACAGATTGAATTATTCGGTGACTGGCTCTGAATTAGTACATATCAATGTTTCGCGTAATTTTGCGAAGCTGATGCAAGATATGTTAACGGAACATCAATCTGGAAGCCGGTATAAATAATCGAAACGAGGTTCGCTCACGCTGCATCCGCGAGGGCGTACGCAAGAAAATCGGCGGCGACGGGCGTTGCGCTCGTCGTTGGCGAGGTCGTGTCCTTCAATCGGGGAAAATTCACAGGCGGACACGCGCGAGCACACGCAGCGCAAACACGCGTGGAAGAAGCAGCTTGTCGCGTGCACGCGCTCGCTCACTTGCTCCCGTACTTACTCACCAAACTGACGCGAAACTGCGGTACGAGACGGAACTTGGCGGGGGCCGCGTGGACGGCGCGGGATTCTCTCCGGCGTCGCGCCGCGCGTCAATTCATACCTGGGTCCGTCTTCGGGAGGGGAACAAAAAAAATCGCAAAATCAACGCGCGCGATGCGACGATCGCGTGCTACGCTCGTCACACAACACTTTTCCGGAGAATGCGGCAGTGGCACGCTGGCCGGACGATCGCATACACGAGTCACGTGCTGCCCTCTCGACGGCACCGTGCCGCCGCTGCCGCCGATTTAACCTAACCTAACTCGATACCAGACGTGTGTATGTACACACGCTTTTCTTCCCTTCTGGATCGCGGTGAGAAAACAAGTTGTGGTTCAATCTATTCTTATTTCACTGGTTTCCTTGTTCTATTTATATCGCGTGTTTGTAATCCTTCTCTTTTTTTTCCTTACATTAATAATCGATCGATCATGATAAAGTCCCACAAAACTAACCTATCTCGCGTCTTGTAGGTTATGCCGGCTCCTTTTCTATTCGTGCACACATCTACATATCGAGGACGAGAGAGATAGGATGGACGAGGCAGTCACCACGCCGCCTACATTTAAACGGAGTTTCTCAGAACGGATTTACTGTGTAGAATTTTCGCCGTACGAGTGGTCGCAGCATTTGATCTGCATCGCCCTCGCCAAGGAGATCGTCGTTGGTACTGTCAGATTTCAGGTTTGTGCGAGGAGTCCATCGATGAGAATTGTCACAACTTTTTTTAGTTTTGCTAGAAATTGTCAATATATTGATAAAAATAAAAATTATAGTTGCTTCTCACTTATATTAAATTTTGGATAGTTTTCATTTGTGACATCTTAACTCAGTTCTTGACACATTCCTTTTCATTCTGACAAGTAAGATTCAACTCTTTTTACTTATAATCTGCACGAACTCGAAGTTGCGTGCTTTACAGTGTCTTATTAACTCGCATTAAAAATAAGATTGTAAACCTGTGTTGTTACGAGATAACTTTGTTAAACCAAAGTAAGCAAGTGTGATGTCGTTATCTTGATATAAAATATTTATATACATATAGACAAAGCCAAATTTATTAATTTCTATTTTAACAAACTTTAAATAACAGGATGAAGATGACGCTGTGGAAGACATGGCATACAGTCCTATTAGAACGTTTCATCACGATGCCAGGCCCCATGCGATCGCTTGGAGCCCAGAAACTTCCCTGAGTATTGTCCCCAAAATTGTCACATTTTGCGTTGCTGGATCAGATTTCAAAATAAGATTGTACAATAGCAATCTAAATGACGTCAATATGTTTGAGGTAGGAATACTTTAAGTGTAAGTTTATAATGCTATTAAATCCGATAGTGTAACAAATGTTTTAAAGATTTTAGAAGGCCATAAAGATTATATGAACGCAATCTCCTATGAACCAGAAGGTGAATTATTGGCGTCAGTCTCTGACGATCATACATGTAAGCTGTGGGCAGTTAAAGAGAACCAAAAGTGCGTGTCTACATTTTATTTAACGTCACCTGGGACTAGCGTATGTTGGCATAATGAAGAGTCTGGCAAACTCTTAGTAGCAGAAAAGAACGGTTTAATACGTATGTACAATGTCAGAAGTCATCAAGCTATTATGTCCCTTGATTCAGGGGTTGTTCCCTTGACTGCAGCTGACTGGGGACCCAATCCCTTAAAAGTTGCATCGATAGCTGCTGGAGAATTGCTGCTTTGGGATGTGTCCAGACCCAGGTAATAAAACATTTAATTTTAAATCCTTTTGTATCATATTGGATCTGTTCTTTTTAGCTGAACTTCTTGCACAGTTCACTTTTTTTCTCCAACGTGAAAAAAGGAAAGTTAAAAGAAATAGCTTATTGGTTCATGTTTTCATTAAATTTATTTTATGTACTCATTTCCAATTCTAGTCGTCCTCTTGATGAGCGGACACTTCATGTGGAAGGTGGTTTAACAGTGAAAATCTCACATGCGAATGAAAATCTGGTATCAAGTATCGGATGGCCGGATAATTTATTGAAGGTTGTTAATTTAAAATCGAAAGTAGTAGTATTGTGTGGAAAGGTAAAGTTAATTGGTGGTATGACATGGCATTATAAATTACCATATGTCTGTGCTGGAAGTGACAGAGAACTATGTTTCTGGAGAATAAATGTAAATTAGTATACATCGAATACAATTTTGTGGATAAATGAAATTCTGACTTTTCAGAACTTAGGATGTTATATAGCGATTTAGATAATTTTTTTTTTATTATGCTTTAATGTTTCTTTATAAGTTGATTAAGAATTAATTTTTATACACAACACATTAATAATACATATTTTGATTTTCATTGGAAGTATATTTTCTTATTATATATATGCGATAAATTAATTTATATATATATACATATAAATCTTTGGAGGTAAAAAATTTTACACTTGCGTAAAAATGCGTAAAAAAGAAAATGTATTTTTATAATGAACTGTATAATTACAAGATTTACAATATATATGAAATTTATCATGCGTAGCTTATCATTTATAACGATATAAAAATCTATTCTGCAAGTTTTCTTTACATTTGTATTTGAAACTGTTTCATTTATTTAATCAGTTATACTCTAATAAGACATTTTCCGATTGCAAATTTTCTTCAAACGTTTTTATGTCTTCTCCAAATTTATCTAAAAATCGTGAAAGTTGTTTTTTGTTATTATCTCTCAATTTCTTAGCAAGTAAAAAACAAGATTTCTGAAGAACGATGTTAGGATCAGGTATGTAAACTCGATCTTCATTGAATTTATTTATATCGAGTTTGAGCTTCTCTGCTTCTTCCTCAATATTCCTATATTCATCATCATTTTTGATCTTGTCTTTTGTCTCCACTGGAACATATATATTTAAAACATATTATATACGTGTAAAACAATAAATTATTATTAATCTATCATTGCTATATGTATACAATCGTATGCTAAACAAATCTAACAGATTAGAAAAAAGAACTAACCCTCATGACTTACGGCAAGAGCCATAAGTTGATCCTCCAATTGATTATATTTAGAAATCTTATTCTGATGAGACATATTTGTTTCGTTTACGGCATCATCTAGCAAATCTAATACTAACTGCGTAAACTGCAATTCTTCTTCAACCGATAGTTTTTCTAAATATTTCAATAACCAATTCAGAATACCGATACATAAATAAGCGCGTATACTCTGTGATATAGGATAATCGCTTTTTGCGTAAATGCTATCCTCATCCGTTCGTTTTTTAGTATCCAATTTCGTGAGAACATGCGTGAAGAATCCTTTTGTCGTTGTTTCGATGTTCGATATTCTATTTTCGAATTCGAACACATTACCTAATGCCGTTGTTAAATGTTTCAATCGGATCTCTTTCATATCGGACGTAGCCGCCATGGCAATTTGATAACTAATATTTATTTGCATCTAAAAAGATAATATAAAGAAATGTAATACAAATTTGTTATGCGCGAAAAATATTAAGCATTGTTATTAAATATTATTTACGAAAAGTGTACTAATCATTTTTATTTTTATCTTCTATATCTTACCACTTTATCGTTTGTTATATTTCTCAGAACAATGTTGGTATCATCTTTCTTTCGTAAGAGACCGTAGTAACAAGTACCATATTTTTCCTCAAGAATTTGTAGTATACCATTATTTTCCTTTCCTTTCAACCACATCTTCATCAGATCGAACTCGGTCTGTTCTAAGAACGTACTCATGATTGTCTCATGAGCATCTATGTGTACATTTAGATACTACACAGAAGATTTTATATATAAATATAACTAAATAAATAAATAAATAAATAAATAAATATATATATATATATATATATATGTTGTGTATATGCTTGTTGTGTGTAAAAATATACCTGAACTTGTCGGATGTTTGCGATAAGGGAACGCGCTTTCGGCCAGTTCGACTTCATAAGTGCGCGCGTCATTGCGTCTACAGCCAAGGACGTACCAAATCCTTCGTCGCCACTTAAAAATGCTAATTCTGATGCTGTCTCCAAACAATATAAGTCTTTTCGATGAGAAAGAATCTTTGCTGCCTTGTCAAAGGATCCCAATTTTACGTGACTATAATATATATATATATATACATCAAAAGAGTTAATTTAATAGAAATTTTTTATAGCTATTATTTATATTTGTGTTTTAATATTATGTAAAATAATATTTTTATATCGTATAAATATGGAAAATATAATTTTCATTCATGGCACATTACAACGTTTACGATTAATAAAAAATATTAATTAAAAAAAAAAAATAACTTACCAATGAGCTGCCTGCTCCAAATGACCTTTAAAAGTGGCCCATTCAGCCCAGGATTCTAATATTTTATTTAAAAACATATCGTCATCATCCAATTTACATCTCGCAAGTGCATAAGCCTCCTTAAACAGCTTAGCATTTATAAATACTTCTACGGCTTCGTGAATTTTATGTATAGCTAGTAAATATGACACCGCTTTTTCCGGATTGTGTTGCAGTATCAATTGATGAGCATACGCCTCGCACATTTCTCTCCACATTCTGTAAAATCAATTTCGATTGTATTCGATAGTCACTAATTGTCTTATATTTGTTGAAATATTCGTACGTACTTCAAGGAAACATTAGGTGCAAGCGATACTAAAAAGTCATTTAATTGTTGATCGTTAGCTGCACAAATTAGATTGCTTTCCAAATCATCACACCACATATTTAATTCAGTAACGATATCTAAATTGTCATGTGCTAACTCTGTAGATAAATAATAAATCATTAATGTCACGTAACAATCTATATGTAATTGTAATGTTAATATAATATACTTAAACTTACTTTCATTAGAAATGAGTGTCAAAAAATCATCCTTCTTTTCGCAAAACAAAGACAAGTTTGTAGAAGTGTCATCTTTTTCGGTTTGGTTATTTCTTATATCATGCTTGATGAAATTCAGAATTTGAGATTTGTCATTTATTAATTTGTTATATTTATTAAAGTATGATTTTTTATCTTTCTTTTTCGATTGTGATACTTGAAGTTCTGCAATTAAAAATTGAGAATATTATCAATGCCAATTGTATATCATATATATCGATTGTATAAAAAAAAAATTATTTACTTGCGATTACTTCAGCAGATGATAGATTAACAGGATTCGTTGATATAGTCGAATTATTTTCATGATCATCCGTTTTATTTTTCAACTTCTTCTGTTGTTTTTGTTTTTTCTTCGAAGCCTTAATGTCAGAAGGTTGCTTCGGTGATTGTGCTGATAAAGTATAATTCCATATGTGTAGCGTAAAGTCCGACGAGCCAGTCATTATCAACTGTGGTTTGAGAGGACTCCACATACAGCATAGCACAGGTCCATCGTGACCCATATACGTGCCCATCAATTCCTGTTTTTCAACGTTCCACACCTAAAATGATATTCGAAGAAAATTATATAATGATATAAATCATACTGAAAATAATATTTAAACAAAATTTGGCATTTGCAACATAATATAATTAAAAAACAATGTTGTATGATATATAAAAACGATAAATACAAGTTTAACAGAGGTGACATATAACTCTGTACAAGAGCGATCAACTTGTAGTCAGTGAATCTCTAATTCTCATCTCATGTATGCTTCAGTTTTGTAAGAGGTTGACTGGAGAGTTAAAAGTTATGAGTAAAGGAGTTATAAGGTGAACGGTAACCTGTTTCGGAAAGGAGAGAACCCATATTTCATTCTACAAACTTAATAAATAGATAGATAAGCTATGATGCCATCATAATTGAATTACTTTAACACTATATAATATATACGTATATTTGACCTGTGCGATATTATCGTAGCTACCAGACACTAAATGCCCACTGAAATGTGGACTCCAAGCTAAGCACACCACTTTATCGGAGTGTCCGTTTAATGTTGCTACTATCTTGTGCATCGTGCAATCCTGATCGTTTTCTATGATGTCCTCGGTACCTGTCGCTTCCAATTTCTTTATCAGCTTGGACATATCAAAAACCATTATACTACATGAATCAGATGCAACTGCCAAATAGTTGGCAATCGGTGACATCCATTTATCTGCCATTGTACTTTCGGGATGCCATGCCAAACAATTCACCACATTTCTTAAAATGTGTATTGAGTTGCCACGTTTTCTCAGCTTCTGATCGTAGAACATAATTGACCTGAAAAAACAAGATCCATTTAAAGCATTTCTTCAATTATTTTTTAAAGAAAACTGTGTTAAATATATTTTATATATATATATATATATATATATATATATATATATATATATACCCATTTTCTAATGCAACTGCTAAGCATATATTGGATTTCCATGAAAATTCCAAACATCCTTCCTTTATTATAGACATAGGTTCTGAAATAGAAGTTAATAAAATACAATACGTTAATAAAATACAAAACAATGGATATTATCATCTTACCATTGTTCGGTGCGGATTTTTTGTAAGCTATTAATTCTCCTTCTGCACAAGAGAACAAAAAATATTCTGCTTTAAGTTGAGCCCATTCGAGTTTGTAAATGGTATTTCGATGATACTGTCGGTATAATATAGGTTGTTTGTTGGTTCCAATTGCATCAAACACGCCAACGCGACCCTCTCCAGTACCAAAAGCAACGATAGATTCATCTTCCGGGAACCACGATACCTGGTGGAATATATTTTATGATACTAATTCATCACATTTTCTCACACGTAAAAACATTTAAAAAACAGTTCCGTGAGAGAATTTCTTACCACTCTTATTTTTCCCTTTATCTTCTGCCAGTGCATAATAACGTCGAAAGTCGTTGTGTGTGGTTCAGATAAGTTCCATAGACGCAGCATCGCGTCTCCTACGCCAAATACAATACGTGAGGTATCAATAGGACAAGCGTTCATACAGTAGACGAATCCTCCTTGTGTAGGAATCTTGTGCTCCAGGATCACCGATTTCGTAGGATCGCTGTTATATTTGCAACATATAACCCAGCGATCTTGTGCTAAAGACCAGACTCTGAGCCTAAAGTATTGATAAAATAATGAAAAATTTCAATATTCATATGTTTCTAATTCTTCTTTTATATAGTGTTTACTCACTCGGAATTTGTTTTCAAATCATCAGATATTCCATCGTAATTGGGTGCAGCAGCTATCGAAAATAATCCTCTATTATGGAATGTATGGAACAATTTATACTTGGGTTTCTCTCTGCCCTTTGAAAATTCCCAAGAAAGAAGTTCACCCCAAAGAGAACTAGTTAAAAGCAAATTGGGCTCTGCCCAACATACTGCAATCCAGGTACCATTTGGAGTGTTGAGCTTGCTTTTATATGAAATAGCCATAGGCGTATTTGGTATATTTAAAGCAGTCTCATATCTACCATCTCTACCGGCTCTCCAAATGAATACAGATCTGAATATAAAAAAGATAAATATAACAGTAGTCAGTTTTTAATTATCTGTTTCTTACATTTTTAAATGTAACAAGATAAATATTCATATATATTTCATGTAACTGATAAATTCAGTATGTGAGACACAGAGGACATATACACCTTGTAAAAGCTTTGCCTCACCTATCTTTTGCACCAGAAGCTAAAAGTAAATCTCTCCTATTCCCTCCATTTAAAACATTCATGTCTGAAGGACACCAAGATAAACTAACTATGTCCTCATTGTGTCCTCTCATTCTATACAATATTGTATCTTTTTGAACAATATAAACTAGTCCACTTTTAGTACCTATTGCTACAAGACTAGAGTCATGGGGACAGCAAGCTACACATGTAGCAGTTAGTTTGCCTAGAGATACTATTTTCGAAGTCTTATACTGTATATTACAGTACATTAAACAACCCTCCAAATTCACTGCACACGCAAGATTTCCATCTTTGGCTGACCAGTCAACTCCCACAATCAATTTGCTTCCCTATATGAATAAATATATATTAATACTTATATTAATAACAAAATACATAAATAATTAATCAAATGATATGCCTGATTAAAGGATTATCGTTACATACGTTTATCAGTTATGGAATATATTTAATTACTTTCTGCCACTTACATCGACAAAAGCAAATTCCGCTACCAACTCCAATGTATCCACATTCCAAACTCTAGCTTTGGTATCATCACCGCCACAGATTAACAGCTCTGGACTGTCTGGATTATCAAGTTTAGGACAAAATGCTAATGCAGTTACTTTGTCTTTAAAATAATCCTTGATTACAGAATACTGCATAACATTGTCTTCTTTCTGCCTGGCAATGACGACAAAGTTCCTCGCGCCCCATGCCACAGTTCCACGTCTAGAGCAAGCAAGGATATTGCTCAAATACCAATTTGGCGAAGGAGGCAATATAGCTTCATTCATCCTGGCGTATTCTCTGTTAACAAAAGAAACAACTCTTATAAGATTATCTTAGACAGCTTATTGAAAACATATTCTATAAAAAATATTTGTTAAATTGGCAAACAAATAGAATGCCAGAACAAAAATGAATTAAAAGAATGAACAGGAAGAAAATCGTTAAGACAATATGATAATAAATTGACTATAGAAATCAAGCAGAATTTGCCTTTTCATAAATTCCTAAACGATATATTACGTTTAAATGATTATAAAATTATAGATACTTGATTTCTGGATTTTTACTGTTTGATTTCCTCTCATTACCAGATTATATGTCAGCAGGTTACAGTAGACTCTACTGGTAAAACATGATTTTAATGCATATGCAATTGATGCTAATTTGTTGCTAAATATTCTGTTGGAATGCTAATAAATTACTAGCAGTTTGTTAACGTTTTACTTATATTTTATTGGCTAAATTCCTTTTTCGCGGTAGTGCAAGACCATAAAATATATAAGTATATATACACATAAAATTTTAAATATATAAGTATATAAATAAATGTACAAGTAAAATATAAATAATAAGACATAAGTTACAAACTTATGTTTTGACTTCTAGAATCGTTTTTAGGAAATCATTAATTCCTTTTCACTTTTTTACGCAATTGGTCGATTAGAGGTTAATGTGTATGTCCGGCACTTTCAATTGTAGATTTATCCACATGATGAAATCGAAGACGATAAACTCAGATAAACTTAGAAAAACTTTAAAATACCTTGCTCGAATTTACAGTCGTTAGACGGTGATTCAGCTGCACTATCTAAGTATTCTTTATTAACCGTCACGCGGGAATGTGAACGACAAACAAGGATCTTGACACATGTACTTGTGGCGGTTATTATTCGTTAAAAGAGCTATCGGTTACTGATATTTATTTCCTTGACAAAACATTTTTTTCTTACCAGAACATGTATGTTTGTATCGAGTTATAGGAAAAGCCAAAAACATACGAAAACGTTGAACTTTTAAA
Source organism: Acromyrmex echinatior (assembly GCF_024713525.1). Lineage (NCBI taxonomy): Eukaryota > Metazoa > Arthropoda > Insecta > Hymenoptera > Formicidae > Acromyrmex > Acromyrmex echinatior. The sequence continues at coordinate 16,952,236 of NC_141854.1, forward strand.
ATCGATGAAGCTCAAGTAAACACGTACGATACATGTATGTATAGATCGAGACTCGAGAATCGTAAAAAGATTTAATAAAATGGAAGCAACGTAAGGTTTGCGCGCGATATTAAATTGATTATAAATTTAAATAAATTTCATTAACGAAGAAAGAACGATGAAAAATTCAAGACTATTATATTTTTTTATCAATATTAAGTAGAAGTTTATAAATACAATATCATACTTGAATGATTTGTGCAGGTAAATATAATCGTTTTTTAAATTGAATAAATTAATCTTTTCTAATAAAAATTAATTAGTCACTATTTTAATTTTATCAAAAGAAAGAGAATAGCGATAAATTAATTTTTACAACATTATTTTGATTAGATGTTATAAATGCCACTAGTAAATAAATAAATTTAAGTTTCAGAATTAAAAATTTATCGAATTAAAAGTTAAAACAAGAAATCAAGAATGAAATAAAATACGCAAAAAAATATAAATATTTATTTTTTATTTAATATTCGTAACTTCAAATATCTAATTAAATATTTTATTTAAAAAAATAAAACTTAAATTTTAAATACATTCTATAACACATTTCTTTATTACAATATTCTATTTCAATTTTTACAGCTAATTCGTAATTAATTTTATTGTAAACTCTATATAATTTTATGTTCTTTTTAATTAAAACTTTTATTTTATATAACTTTTATTCCTTTTCTTTCCAAGGAACATACTGCACGTATAGCAGTATTAATTATAATACAATTATTTAATAATCTACGAGGGGTATCCAGAAAATAAGTTCCGTTTTTTTTTTACAAATAAAGTTTTTATTGAAAAAATCTAAAATTTACATGGATAATACTTGACAACTTCTAGTCTTTTTCTACATAATTCCCGTCAATCTCAATACATTTTGTATATCTGGAAACAAGCTTCGAAATCCCTTCTGCATAGAAACTTCCCGCCAGTTCTTTAGTCCAGTTAGTTACAGCTGTCTGAACTTCCTCGTCGCTTAAACGACGATTTAGTTAAACGACGATCATTGCGAATCGCATTTTCAATTTTTGTCGTCAACTCATCCGTGATAAGGGAGGGTCTGCCTCTCCCACTTTCGTCTTCAAGCGAATGTCTTCCTGCCTTAAATTCTCGGACCCATCTCCGCACCATAGATTCACTCATCACACTCTCTCCATATACAGAAACAAGCTGTTTGTGAATATCAACCGATTTAAAATCTTGAGCAAAAAGAAACTGAATGATGCCGCGCAAAACAACTCGAGAAGGAATCGGAATGGAGGTGGCGGGACGCGAAGTAGAGGACTCCATTTTGATAACCTCTCCTGACCGTGTTTCACGAGCTACTGACGCCGAACACCGCTCATTCTATTCGGTAGCTTCCCCTCTTCAATGCTGTGTTGCCAGCTCGCTCATACATCGACCTTACTAAATGTATAATACAAACGGAACTTATTTTCTGGATACCCCTCGTATCTATCTTGAAAGTGATATTAAAGGGTATATTCTAGATGCATCCAGAAACATGAGTGTTCATTTTATTGACTAAAATTAAATATCATAAAATTGTGTGTCTAGGATCAAACTTGACTTGACGATCTTGAATATAAAATTGGACTATGAGAGAATGTCAACTTATGAGAGATCAGACTTAAAACAATCTAAACGCAAAATTAATCGAACTACTAAAAAACACGACACGCCTTATTAAAAAGTGTTTCAAAAGAAATGTAAAATTTTCCAATCAAAACAAATATTTCCTTCTAACTATACGTAGAATACAAATGAGAAGAATAAATTGCTCGTCTAGCTACTTATTACAATTACTAGCACTAATAACTACATGTGTATCTTAATTTTTCAATTATGGACAATTTTCATATTTATCAGACTATAATGAGTAATATAATTCCATTTGTTCTATTATCGCGCCTCCCCTCCTTTCTTTCTTTCTCTCTGTCTCTTTTCCGATTGATGTACACATTCATTAGTGTTCCTTAGACGTATAAATATCGTGACAGAAACAAGAAGAGCTCAGTTGTAGAGAACACAGTCGTATTTTATTTTTCTCTTTCATCTTTTATTATTACAGCTTAACGTTTCGGGGGATCCGTGATCCAATTCAAATCTTTTCGTCGTCGATTCTATCAAATTCAAATCCTATCGCCGACATGATGTGCCAAATCGTGATAGCATTCCTTTTGGTTCACAACCTTGCAGCCGTGACATTCGACATTCCACAAGACATCTCGCCGAGCGCGCTCATGAATACGATGCGGAATAGCAAAGAACAACTGAACAGCGCCAAATTTAATAGCGATGCCAACCTTAATACAGTAAATAAATATATTTTTTCTATATTCTGATTTTTAGATTTTATAATACGATATCTTATATTTAAAATCTCAATGGAATCTTAAGATCACTTGTGACTAGGCTTAATTTTTTGAACACTTTTTTACTGTAGTGTTTTGATTCGTGAATTTCAAGACAATCTGTATATTATCATAATAAACTTGATAAATTTGAACTTTTGATAAATTTTAAGATCGTGATTTGTATCTAGTGATAAAATAAACAAACCATTTTCATTTTTCCCAGGTACAAATGATAAGAAAAGCTGGTTATCCTGCAGAGGCTCATGTTATACAGACGCAGGATGGTTATCTTTTAACACTTCATCGTATCCCAAGTAACGAGCATCAGCCAGTGTTGTTGCAGCATGGTTTGTTGTGCAGCTCTGCCGACTGGGTCATTGCCGGCAAGGATAAAGGACTTGGTACCACCTTCAATTTAAAGAAATCATCGATCATGCTTCGGAAAAATGTCGAGATAAATTCTCAAATTTCAACGTACCAAAAAAATTTAATATGTCTAATGCAAATTATAACGCATTTCGGTTTTTGAAAGTTTTTATTTTTAGTTTTTTAATATTATATTCAAGACAAGATAATCAATAGGCTCTAAAGAAAAAATCTAAAAAATAATAAATAAAAGGCCAATTTTAGCCAATGATTATTAGTGTGTATTTTGTTCAAAATGAATAGTAAAGCATATACATTTCGATCTACGGTCAAGGTTCAATACAAAGAAAATTAATTAAATGTAAATATTAAATACTAATTACATAATGATAGCGCATACAAGTATAAACTATTAAAGTATAAAATACAAAAAACTGTGATAGTAATGTCCGAATTAATCTTGGTCATTAAATTACTAAGTTTACCAAAAAGAAAGAAATTTTATTGTTTTAAATCGAGAGACCAAAAGAAATTACAAAATATTTTTAATTGCTAACATAAAATTTTCCACACAAAATATGATAAATTAAACTTACATGATTATCAAGATTGATTTATTTCTATAAGGTTGTTTGCATATGTTCCATTAGACTGTTTCATTTACTGCATAAATACAAATATAAATTAAAAAATTAATATAAATAATGGTTAATATCAAAATTCAGTTCACTTACTAAATTAAGAGTTATTAAACATGACATAACTGTTTGTTAAACGAATGTAAAATGAAAATTGAGAGAAACAGTAGACAACAGAATATGTACTTACAATGACGATAAGTATAAATAATAAATAATAAATAACCAAGGATAAACTGTTTGCGCTATCGTTATATTTAATATTTACATTTAATTTTCTTTGTACTGAAGAGGACCTTGACCGTAGGTCAAAACGTATACACTTTACTATTCATTTTGAATAAATGGTATAAATACACACTAATAATCAGTGTTGGCTCAAATTGGCATTTTATTTATTACCTTTTAATATTATATTGTTTATGCAAATAATTTTGACTATTAAGATTAGATATTGTTCTTCTGGATTTTAAATAAAATTTCACTTTTTTTATGTAAAATCGGATTAATATATAAGAAAAAAATCAGATGTATAGCTAGACTATGCATGTAACATTATAAAGCCAAAATATTGTCATCTAAATAGCTACTGTAAACAATGTTTTCTTGATTATGTTAGCTTTCATATTGGCTGATCAAGGCTACGATGTTTGGTTGGGCAATATTCGTGGGAATACTTACTCAAGGGCACATGTTTCTTTATCTCCATCGGATTCAAGATTTTGGAATTTCAGGTACTCACACTATAAAATAAAAAAATAACAGTGCGTTAAAAATGATATAGTTGAAATAATAATTTATAATCAATAACATAAGAGCATCAGCAGCGTTCAGCAGTTCTTTGAAAGAAATAACCGAATATGTTAAAAATGATATTCAAAAATAAAAATATTTTAAAAGTATATATGCATTATGTAGTATATAGCATCCACGATTATTATTGATTATATAGCTTATTTTCATACTTTCCACGAGATATGCTTCTACGAGGTTTTCACAAAATAACATAATGATGGATTATTAACCTTCTCAATCTCCGATTGTAAATCCGATTGAAAATATTTGGTTAATATCATGAAATAAAGCTTCAAGAAAAATAAATATTTATTTAAAGTAGTTGTCTTGGCATGTACTTTGAAAAATTTGGGAGATCTTATCCAATCTTCTACGAATTTCGTAGAAAGCATGTCTCGAACAGTTATAAATAATAATAGTAATTGGTTGTCATACTTACTAACTAAATATTTTAATCATGTAATAACTTTTAAAATATTAGGTGTTGGAATTAATTCGTAGCGTTTTACAAGTGATGGGAAGTACTTTCATTAATGTATTTTTTAATGCTCATGTGAAATAAATAACATTCTTTCATTAAAAAACGCTACGAACTAATTCCAACACCTAATATAACTTCAATTTTTAAAAATATATTCGATTTCTTTTAGAGAACTGCTCGACAATGCTCTTGTCACTATAATTTATAGTAAAAAAATGAAAGTTAATTAATTATAATACTATTTTTATTTTATATTATAATATATACTTTGTTATATATGTTATATATTTTGTGATATATCTATATCGATTAAAATTGTTAGCTTTCATGAAATGGGCATCTATGATTTACCTGCGATGATTTCATATATCACGAATATAACATCACATCCATTGCACACATACATTGGTCATTCGATGGGTACAACTTCTTTTTATGTAATGGCAGTGGAACGTCCAGAAATTGCTCGAATGGTGCAAATGATGATTAGTCTCGCGCCTGCAGTTTTTATGAATCATATGAAAAGTCCAATACGATATTTTTCTCGTTTCACACAGGAATTTGAGGTAATATGTCTAAATATACTGCTAAAAAGTAAATTAATTATTAATATATAACAATTCAAAACTACATCTAATAGTTAAAAAACTACATCTAGCATTAAGTCACCTTGTTTTATAATTTTATGCTACATAGAACTCATATAGTACTCGCAAAAATTTGTATTTCAAACTGATTCCGCCGAGAAACCCTCATCACCGAACCAAGCCGAGTGCTCACGTGACGCTCAGGAGCATCCATATACCAGAAATATATGGGAGCGCACCTTCCGCCAAATTATTATTGAAACATGTTTTTTATTAAATAATTTATTTCTATCAACATAATCTTTATTGTTAATTTATTCATTGTTCCTTAATGATATACTTATATCTTAACATAGTTTTCTAATACATTACAGTAATCTAATACATTAATAATTATGTGAACGTATATTTCGACAATATCTTTCCACATCATCCGTGAGGTACTATTGGTAAGATGCATTTTTTTGTAATGTGATTTCCCCAGGCCTATTCCTCAAAAAGAAGAATCGAAAAGAAGAATCAAAATTATATATCGTATAATACGATATATAATTTTGCTTTCCTGCCAAGCCACATTCGAGTATTTAATTTTTCTTTTTATGGAATAGGCCTACTGAGAAAATCACATTAAAAAAAAAAAAACGCATCTTACAGTAGTACCTCATGGGTGATGTGAAAAGCTATTGTCGAAATGTACGTTATCATAATTATGTAATGTATTAGAAAACTATTTTAAGATATAAATATATCACTAAAGAACAATAAATAAATTAATAATATAGAAAATTTTATGTTAATAGAAATAAATTATTTAATAAAAAACATGTTTCAATAACAATTTGGTGGAAGATATGCTCCCAGTATATTTCTAATATAGGGACGCTCCTGATCCAAAGCGTCACGTGAGTGTTCGGCGCCGAACTTCGAGCGGTGGTGAGAGTCGCTCGTCGGAATCAGCCCGAAATATGTAAATCTTTGCGAACATTGACCTAGAGGATGTCTTACTTGCTTTATTATTACTCTTCAAAAACAATTTTGTCCTTCATGTATCTTTTTCAACAAAAAAATATTAAGACATCAATAATCCTTGTTATAAAACTTTTAGGAGAAAATGTAACAAAACTATATTTTTTTAACTCCAAGCACAATTTACTTAAAAAATTTAATGTTTCAAAGATACAAATAAAGTTAAATATCGGAAAATTGCGATAAAAGCGTGTTTGTTATCGTTAAAAAATAATATACGACCAGTTAATTATTCTATAATTTTATTCATGCAAGAAGGAATTTTATACATCTTATGATCAGAAGAAAAATTAATTTTCTGTGTAAATATAAACAAGTGTGGAAGAAGATTTCATAAGAAATTTTATTTTAACCAGAAATTAACTCTAAAAATGGGAACATTATCTTTTCATTACTCTCACTTATTGTTAGATATCTATGTTTAATGTCTACATTGAGTATACATTGGGTCTACATTCTATTTTAATGTTCGTAATATTCGCGTGCATCATTTTATCCTTGTTAAGAGCGCCTCCAGACGATATGGCCAATATATACGCCAATTTTGTGTATATTCACTAAATATTGATTACATTATATAGATAATTATGTATGTGTATGATATTTGCTAATATTGACATACGTTGGTCATATCGTCTGAAGGCGCCTTTACATTTATTAAACAATAAGGATGAAATAATCCTCACGAACAAACGTTACATAAAACGCGTTCATTGTAGAGCTATATTATCCAAACTTTTGATTATAATTTTAACGAGACATATTTTACGAATTAAGATTTAAGATCAAAGATCGCTTGTATAAATTTAATTCATTAAAGAGTACTTCAAATGAATCGATTTATTCTCACTTGCTAAAACTGGAACAATCAAAACAATTAAATAAATTATATTCCAATTAAAAAATTCGGGGATTACAGATAATCGCACATTTCTTCGGTAAAAACGAGTTTCTGCCACACAGCGATATGCTATACTATCTGTCTAAGTATGGCTGTGAGATGTTTAATATTGAGAAGGAGATCTGCGCCAACGTGATATTCCTAATCTGTGGATTCGACAAAGAACAGTTCAACTACGTAAGCATTCCATGAAAACTGTAATCGAAGTGCAATTCTGAACAGCGCTTCGAAAGTCACGTTTAGCATATGTGATGACGCTTCAAACCATAACCGAGATATTATACCGTTTCTTAGACTCTGCTACCAATAATTGTGAATCACGATCCAGCCGGCGCCTCGGCTAAAACGCTGGTGCACTTTAGCCAGGAAATCAAATCGGGCAAATTCCGTCAATACGACTATGGACGCAAAAATAATTTGCTGATTTATAATGCAACGGAACCGCCGGATTACGATCTAGGGAACATCACCTTGCCAATTGCGATATTCTACGGCGACAATGATTGGTTGGCCAACAGTGTGGTAAATAGCAGGAAAATGAATATTTAGATTAAAAGGACACGTGGAAAATACATATTAAGAACTAATTCGTATTAATTTCATATCTCAAAGCTATAATAATATACTATTGTGATTATACTACATTCAATGCCTCATTATTTTTACTTTATCATCATAAATAATTAAAATTTTAAAATTTTGAATCTGACTGAGATAAAGAAATATGTGTCTAGAGTCTAAATGAAAACATTGCGTATAAAGACACAGAGTTGAGTATAAGAAGTATAAAATAATGCATGATAACTTATGATATTTTTTTTTCAAGGATGTGAAGAAACTTTACCACCTGTTACCCAACATATTGGATATGTACAGAGTACCTAAATTTAATCACCTGGATTTCATCTGGGGCAAGGATGCGCCTAAGCTCGTGTACAAGAGACTGCTTGAGATTATGAAGAAGATAATGTGCCATAACGATAATAAAGATAATAAAGATAAGAAATGACTGAGATATCAAAGATGTTACCATAAATTAAGAGTAATTTAGCTCACTATTTTATAGTAGTTTGTGTAGATGTATTAAAATGGCATTATTTTGTCGCTTTGATCGTTTGACGTAAAACTGAATGAAATTTTCAATACAAACAAAAATGTATTACAAATTTCAATTTGACTATGAATATTATTCATTTACCTAATTATTAGTGAGAGATATTTTTATTAAATAAAATTAATAACTTCAAACAATAAATATAAATTATTATAAAATGAATTTCTTGTTGTAATAAGACAATATAAAATTGTTTATATTTAATTAAATCATTAATACTATTAAAAGTTTGTTACAGAAGATTCATAAACTTTGTTTATAAATTGCAGGATTAAAAAAAAATTATACAGATATTTTTCACATTGTATAAGCTTAAATGACCTTTTATATTATTAATGATTAAATAATAAAAGATATTTTGTAATCAAAATAATATAAGAAAAATCACTATTATTATCTAGAATATATTCTATAATAATCTTATATAATAATACTAATTATATATTAATACTAATTAATATTGATAATTTCCAATAATATCAGTTTTTCTCAAAAATGTTAATCCTTTATTATTATTGTATCTTCAATCTTGTACTCGAATTCTATAAAATTTAATGACTTGCAACAATTTTTCAAAATGTAAACGCGAAAAAATTTTTAAATAATGCTGCATTCAATAACAATTTGGCTAATCACATTTATCAAATTTATATTGAAATAAAATTTATATTTCGTATGAAATAATTAGCAAATGATTTGTAGGAAGAATTAGTATCAATAGTATCTGTTTTGGTTTATTGATATATGACAACAAATTATCATAAATTACATTTTTACAAAGAAAAGATTCAAGTTCTTTTTTTTTTAATTACTTGGAATTTATAATAAAATTATAATAAAAAGTATTATTAATATGTAATCATCTTGAAATGCTTTATGTACAGAGATGGACGGCACAGATATGTGTCTTAAATGTGAAGGATACAGTTTGTTTGGGCAATATTTATATTTGAAACTTTAAGTAACAATAAAACATGCACGCACACATTTATTCTATAATTTTTAGAACTGAAATAAATCAACAAACACTTTTAATATAAACTTTAAAGTGTTTAACTGTTAACTCTTATAAAATGCATTGTCTAAATATTCTATGGTAACTTTATTAGAATAAAATAATTAAACTTGATCTTATTAAATAAAGCATTTTATGTCATATATACTATATAATGACATGTAACAATATAATATTAAATGTTATGATACATTTATTATTTTATGCTATTCACGACGCTATATATCGTCAATTTAACATTCTTTTTTTCATGTATTTTACATTACTGAGTGAATATTTTTCAATATATTCATCATAATATGCTATTGAAACACGTAGCGCTCTTCTGGAAAACAAAGACAAAAGAAAAAAAATTACTGTCATTTCTAAAAAAATTATAACGATAGTATGCAACGTTCTATATCTGGTGATATAACTGGAAAGACGGTAATTCTATACGAAGAAATAAGTCGAAAACGAATAAATTTTTTCGCATAAGATTTTACGTTCAGGAAAATCGACTTCAAAATTTTATTTTACGTTTTTAACTTATTTTTTCATATATAATCATTCCTTTCCCAGTTGTATCCAACATACATTTACGGAATACCTTGTGTGTATGTGTGTATATGTATACATATATACACATATATACATTTATCTCAAAAATTTTATGTATATGATAAACGCGCGTCTTATATTCCTCATATTTCACATACTTATTTGCCTGTAGCATTTACACTTATGCTATTGCACATCTTTTGATTATTTCTTATTATAGTGTTTGTATAACGTGCGTTCAGAGCGCACGCCCTATTGTGAACCTTCGTTTGTCTTATGTCATAATTTGGTGCTCTAGTAACACTGTTCGACAAAACTTGACCTTTTTTTTGCATTACTACTTTTTTTGCCTGTTAACAATGAATCCGTTGTCCAAATTTGATTATTACATTACAATTTTGAGAAAAAAAGCAAAAAATAATAATTTTGAAGATTTTCATGACGTAACACCGATAGTAATATTTTTTCGAAACTTTGTTAATACTATGTGAAAGTGTCAGCTTTAAGCTTTAAAATGCATTTCATTTCGTTTTGATATGATTTTTCGTTTTCGAGATATAGCAATTTTAAATAGTTCTTTTCCTATGTAAATAGATGAAAAAGACATTTGTTCCATTTTAATATTGCATTATGTGGAAAAAAAGTGCTAACACACTTACATAATATAATCGAATCATACTAAATAAAAAAACAATATAAAATTGAAAATACAAATATAATGCAGGAAGATTATAATCTTGAATAAATGAAATCATATAAAAAAAAAATAAATTGCATTTTAAAGTTAAACGTTGTTACTTTCTCTTAGCATTAATGAAATGTAGAAAAAAATATGCTTTCGGTTTGTAACATTATACAACTTTTAAAATTGTTTTTAATTTTTTTGACATTTTTTTCAAAATAATAATATAATATTAGAAATGACTATAATTTACACTCGTGTTGCAAAATAATGTTGAACAGTGCAATCAGTCGATATAATAATAATAATAATAATATGCCGCAACATGAGTCATGTATTTTTTAAAATTTTATCATCATGTAATTAATAACGTAATTAACAACGCAGTATCTTCTTTTCTAATAGAAAAAAATCGTTAACGAAATGATTCATCCTATTGCAACTTATTTCATAAAGAGAAGATTAAAGAAGAGATCAACTAATCACGCTACTTCTCCTTTTTGTTTTCTTCTCTCTTATCAGTATTATACTTAGATATAAAAGACCTGTGTCGTTTGTTTTTGTTCATTGACTGAATCATTCGTTTGCGATGCAGTTGATCGTGATCGTGTATCTTTTATCCTTTTGTGGCTACCTCGATTTTGTAACGGCTGGAATATTCGACATCCCGAAGAACGTTATCAAGAAAGTGATGGGAACCAATAAGGAACAGTCAAACACGTATATTTTTTCTCAAGACAATCTCGATATGGTAAATGCATCTAAAAAAAAAAAAATTAAAATCTTTACTATATTTTTTATTACTATTTATTATCTTACTATTTTTTAACTCTCAAATGCTAGGTATTCGATATTGTAATACAGAAAACAATCTTATGTTAATTGTTACGTTTCGCAATTTTAAAATTTGAGCCCCCTTACATTTTGATAAAAATAATAATTTTAATTCTCGCTTAAAATCGTACCGTTTTTTTTTGCTTTAAGATCGATTAAATTATTCATTGTTAACTTTGTTTAAAAGTAATTTTGATTAAAACAAGAGAATATTTTTCTTGTTTTGAAATATACAATGAGATTTAAAATAAATTAGTCATTTTATAACAGTATTTGCTTTATCTTTTTTTTAAAATAAATATTTAAGTATAAAATCATTAAAATCAATTAAATTATTTGTCAAACTTTAAGTTTTGTAGAATATTTCAGTATTAACAATAGCTTTTATGATTATTCATTAGATAAATAATATTAGATATGATTTTATTATAAATTTTAATAATTACTTTCTATATGATATATAAGTTTTATACAAAATAAAATAAAAATGCTCAAATCTCTGTGCTATTTAGAAAGAAGATATATGATGAACGTATCTGATACTATTATGTTAATCTTCCTTCCAGTCAGGACTGATAGCAATAACATGTTAGTAATGATGTACATAAATAATAATCTTAATTAATCGAAAATTGATTCAAATTTGTATAATAAATATAATTTTATGTGCTTTTACTGTTTTTAGTTACAGAGGATAAAAAAAGCAGGTTTTCCCGCGGAGGCTCACGCAATACAGACGGAGGATGGCTATATCTTAACACTTTATCGTATCCCAAATAAAAACGGTCCATCCGTGCTGCTGCAACATGGTCTTTTAAGCAGCTTCACCGATTTTCTTATTTCCGGAAAAGATAAAGGACTTGGTATGACATTAATTAATCTCCAAAAATGTTTCTCTCACTGCGAGATCGTTTCAATCTGGAAAACATCAGGAAAAATTATGAAGTTTATATGAAAAAATAACTCCTAATGTAATTTCTAGCACATGTTATGTTTTTAAAATAATTGAAACACACATATAATTTTATAATATTAATATAATTATAATTATGTTATATACATATACAATATATATAATATATATATAAAACTGATATATAAATGACATACCCAAGTAGAACAATAAATCATGATAACATCAAAACGAATCAGAAATGATTGAAAATGACTTTTAATGATCATTTTAAAGTCAGTTTGACATAATTTTAATATCATAATAATATTATTCTACTTAAGTAATCTCTTAAAAAAAAAATCTCTTCTTGATCTTATTAAAAAGAGAGAAATTACGAATTATATATATTCTATAATTATTAGGATTTTTTTATTTAACTTACTCGACAATAAAAGTTGTTCTGATCTTTTTGTCTTAACAATGTATCAAAATCGACTTTATATATTATATTAATTTTAAAGCTACTTATATATGTATATTTATATTAATATTAAAAGTTAAATAACTACAGAATCTATTGGAAACAATGTTTTATTCTTCTTGCTATATAGCTTTCATATTGGCTAATCATGGGTATGATGTTTGGATGGGTAATTTTCGTGGAAATACTTACTCGAGGGCACATGTTTCTTTATCGCCATCGGATTCAAAATTTTGGAACTTCAGGTATTTACATTAATAAATTAAAAATAAGTGCATTAAATGTAACATAGTTATAATAATATGTAACTTAATTTATACATGATAAAAAATTGATTAATCAGTTCTACACTGTAATACTATGTAATAATATATTTTGTTATATTGTAATGAGATATATATATCAATTTTTTTCTTTAGCTTTCACGAAATGGGTGTTTACGATTTACCCGCAATGATTTTACATATTACGAATATAACATCGCAACCATTGCACACATACATCGGTCATTCAATGGGCACAACTGCTTCTTACGTGATGGCAGCAGAACGTCCGGAAATCGCTCGAATGGTGCGATTGATAATCAGTCTCGCGCCTGTGGCATTTATGACTCATATAAGAAGTCCTATACGGTTTCTCACTCCTTTCGCAGGAAATATTGAGGTAAAGTCATACGAAAATATTCTTAGAAAATAATTTTTTATGGCAAAATAATTTAAAACAACGTCTAATATATAAGAAGCTATTTTTATCTTTTCTATCTTATGATTTGAGACTATACATAGGATATCCTGAGATGCTTTCTCCTCTTTTTTCAAATAATTAATTGATTTTTGAAATTTAGAAATTTGTTTTTTTAACAAATATAGTATTAGTATTATAAACGATTGAAATATTAGCCAAACAGATAACACTATTATTTTTCAATTTTCGACATCTAAGAACAATTACTTTAACAAAATTTTAATTTATGATTTGAAGTTCCGAAGGTATATAGGGTATCCTATAACGATTAATTAATTTTAGGGAGTGAACGAGGATGAAATTTGAACTAAAAGTGCCTTTGCCAATTTTGGTTCAGACCATATTTATTTACCTATTTATTGATTTATTGATTTGTTAATATGAAAAATTAGAATAAAATTTCAATCGGGATAATGCATAGTAAGCGCAAAGAATCTCATGGCATACTACATTCTTGCATACTCCGGCTGCGTGTTGATCTGACTGATCAAGTTTAATCGTCAATAACTCGGCAAGTAATGATCTGAGCCAAAATTGACAAGGAACTTTTAGTTCAAAATTTCATCCTCGTTTGTTTTTTGAAATATTAATTAATCATTATACGACACTCTGTATAATACTAAGAATTGGAATTTAGTTTCAAGTAAATATTTTTGAAATATTGCAATTGAGATTAAGGAGAGTAATTCGAAACTCCTATGCAAAAATCACGTTTTAAATAATGTTTCATATATTCTCAAATATTCATTATGAGATCGAATTACAAGCAAATTATATTGTGAATAAAAGAATTTCAATTTGCAGGGGCTCTTATATCTTCTTGGCGAAGACGAGTTTCTACCACACAGCTCTGTAATACAGTTCATGAGCAAACTCGCCTGTGACATGACATTTGTTCAGGACAAGATTTGCACCAATTTGCTGTTTCTGATCTTAGGTTTTGACAGGGAGCAGTTTGATGTTGTGAGTATTTCTTGAGTATCACGATGAAAATATATTTCTATCTCTAATTGGTGTTTCAATCACCATCATTCCGCTCGCATAATTCCAATTTGAGATTAGATTTCATGTTCGTCTTTTAGAACCTAATACCTTCGATTTTAAATACCTATCCAGCCGGTACTTCGACCAAAACGCTAGTACACTTTGCTCAGGAACATAATTCTGGCAAGTTTTGCCAATACGATTATGGTTGTGCGAAAAATCTACAAATTTACAACACACCTGAACCGCCAGATTATAATCTCGCAAACATCACCACGCCTTTCGCAATATTCTATGCTGAAAATGACTGGCTGTCTGGCATTCCGGTAGGTAATAAGCACATTTAGATCAAAAAGATACATATTAAAGATTAATTTCCTTAACTATTTGTATTATATAAATAAGGCTTTATATTAAGAGAGAAATATAAGAAAAAAAGAAATTGCTTAAATTGAAAATTGCGAAATTGTTTCTTTAAGGATGTAAAGCAGCTCATCAGTCTGTTACCCAATGTAGTGGATGAATACAAAGTACCATTTCCTAAGTTCAATCACTTGGATTTCTTATGGGCCATAGATGTACCTGAACTTGTGTACAATAAAGTGTTAGAGGTCATGAGAATGGAACCAACATTAATGGCAAAAAAAACGCAATCTTAAATTTTGATATTTTAATTATTTAATATATATATATATATATATATATATATATTTAAAAATATATTTAAATATATCTTAATATATATACATTAAGTTATAATAAAACGTATGTATTTAACCACAATTTTATAGCAAAATTTCTACCTGTATATAATCTTTCTTTTCATGAGTCAAACAATAAAAAACATAATTCCATTTATATTATCACAATATTAAATATCACTTATCAAACTGATTGCTGAATGAATTAATCAACTGATAGAGTTGTTTAAAATAAATTTCTAATGTATTTTCGTTGTCTCTGATTAAATCTTTTTTCTATGCGTTAAAAAATTAATAATTTTAAAAAATTAATAATTTAAAAAATTAATAATTTTATTTATGTTAACAGAACAGTACATACATAGAGATTACTGTAATAATCATCGATTAAGTTAATTTAATTAAAATTATTCTTAAGTTAATCTGAACGGGGTTATGAAGTGTACTTATATTGCTCCTCCAGCCAAAAATAAAATAATAAAAGAACCTTTACCATTTCGTTTCTATATCTTGAACACGAGAATTGAGAATCCTTACACACATTCCTCGTTGAAAAATCACTTCAAGTATATCCATTCATATCCGCTTGTAACTGCTCTATATTATGACATCACTTAAATCCTTCCGTTGCTAATAATAATAATTAATAATAATTTATTTCGTACGTACAAGATTGATAATAAAATAGATAAATAGTCTGAATACCCGAAAGGAATGTAAATAAACTGTTAACAAGATCACCGAAGGTCGTTGTTTACATGGTGAAATTATCGCGCGCAGGGATCGAAGCGGATTCGATTAATCGAGACAGCGGTCGGAAGGCAGCAGCGATCAGCCGGATCAGTGCAGTGGATACCGCTTGGAGCTTACTTCACAACGTTTACGGTGGCGGTACGATCGTATGATACGGATTACGGGACGGGAGGCGCAGGCTCCGCTCCAGCAGGCTCTTCTGTCTCCTCAGAAAGAGAGAGAGAGGAACGCGATCGACTGCACCTCGATGCGCGATCTCTCGTTACGCACGTTGCGACCGCGTGGCTCCGAGTGACTTCAATCTCCCGTCGGTTTGCCGCCGTTGGGTTGCATCAAACTAAACAAGGCTCGGCCACCCGCACGCAAGCACGCACGCACGAACGCACGCACGGAGCCGAGGATGGGCGACAATGGCAGAGGAGACGTCGCATCGGTATCGCCGGCGACATCGGAGGACGCGGCTAAGGCGGAATTGTACAAGGAGGAGGCGAACGAGTACTTCAAAAGTACGTAAGCCGCACGCACATGGAAAGCGCGACGATTGTAGGCCGGATGCACTCACATTTAACACATTTCGCCGTCCCGCACGGTCACGTGTATCCCAAGCTAACCCCAACTTTCGCGTCCGCGGATGATTACGCGGACCGCGCGAGTTGAAACGCCTCCGCGTTAAATTCGCGGAACGAAGAAGAGCGTCAAGAAAAGAATTTTTGTTCGACATACCGAAGACGTTGATCATCTTGACGCTTTTCTATGTTTCCTTGACGCGAGAACTTTCGGGAACTTGGGGGAGATTCTTCCTCATTCTTTCCGTAATCTTGGGAAAAGTTAGCGACGCCATGCAACAATGCTAGAGTATATGTCAAAGGAGAAAACAATGAAGCAATCATACTTCCTTGTTTATTCACCATTGCACTTCTTTCTTTTTAGATCAAGTATACGACAAAGCTATTGAATTATATACCAAAGCCATAGAATTAAATCCATCAGTAGCCATATATTATGGCAATAGGAGTATTGCCTATCTAAGAACAGAATATTTTGGATATGCGTTGACAGACGCTTCCACAGCTATCATGTTAGATAAAAATTATGTCAAAGGCTATTATCGGAGAGCTGCCGCTTATATGTCCCTCGGCAAGTTCAAACTGGCTCTCATGGATTATAAGACTGTTGTAAAAGCTAGACCCAATGATAAAGATGCAAGCGACAGATGCTCGGAATGTTCCAAGATGATTAAAGTGTCAGCTTTTAACAAAGCCATCTCTGTCGAGGATAAAAAGAATATAGCTGACACGATTAATCTAGAAGATATGGGTGAGTATTTTTTATTCATTTTTTCTACTTCTCTGCAAATGATTGAAAGTTATTGTTATAAAACAAATTATTATATCATATTTTTATCATAAATATGATTTCTCAGTAAGAATCCTACTTGTTGACTCATAGTATATTTATGTATTTTAATTATGAAATATTATGTATTAATTATGATTTATTTATTGATATTAATTGTGACATATACCTTGTAATTACAAATATATCGAAAATTTTCTTTTTGTTTCATTAATTAATAATCATATATCTGGAAATAAATTACGCATATAATGAAAAATGAAACGAATTTATTGACAGCAATGACAAACTGTCGAATAATATATTAATAATATAAATAAATATGATTTAATTTTTTTCCAAAATAAGATCACTTCGATATATTTTACAAGTATTATAAATGTTTATTGAAAAATATTTCAAATATATTTTGCAAAAATTTTGATTATATTTTTTCTGACATCATAATTTAAAAATAGTGGTAATAAGTGAACAGAAGTCTCAAAGCTTTTACTGTAATAACATTATTTTTAGGCTATTTGTACAATTTTTATAAAAACAAGATAAAATATTAAGTTTATTATGTAATTAAAATATAAATATTTATTATTTATTATGTAATATTTTTTTAATGCACATTGTGGCTAAACATTAATAATTAATAAGAGAGTTAATATCCTTGAATTAATTATTTTTATAGCGATTGAAGGTGAATACACAGGTCCAAAATTGGTTGATGGGAAAGTTACTTTAGAATTCATGAAAGATTTATTAGAATGGTATAAAAATCAAAATAAGTTGCACCGTAAATATGCTTACAAAATCCTATTGGACGTCAAATCGTGGTTTATGGCACAACCTAGTTTAGTGGACATTACAATTCCAGAAGAAAATAAATTCACCATTTGTGGGGATATACATGGTCAATATTATGACTTGCTTAATATATTTAAACTGAACGGATTACCATCAGAAACTAATCCATATGTATCCTTTATAAAACTTAATAATATAATATTATATATGAGAGAAAAAAATTTATATAATTAATTCATGATTAGTAAACCTATTAATAACTTATAAACGTGTTAATAATTTAGACTGATTAAATATTAAATTAATATACTGATATTATACGAACATCGAAAATTACCCAAAAATATATTTCTCTTAATAGTTGTATATACAGTTATTCAATGGAGATTTTGTAGACAGAGGTTCATTCTCTGTAGAATGCATATTTACTTTATTTGGTTTTAAATTATTATATCCAAATCACTTTTTTATGTCAAGAGGTATGTAATCTTTCGTTCGACATTATGAAATTTTAATTTACATGTTCATGAAATATTTTGTATCTTTAGGTAATCATGAGTCAGCAACAATGAACCAAATGTATGGATTTGACGGAGAAGTTAAAGCTAAATATTCTGTCCAGATGGCAGAATTGTTTACAGAGGTTTATAACTGGCTCCCTCTTGCACACTGCCTCAATCGTAAAGTGCTTGTGAGTATTTTTCAAAGTTGTCATACATATTTATACTATATATACTGTATGCATATACAGGGGTGGCCATATTCGACGGAAAGATGTTTTTTTTTCAATCATGGGAAACGTCGTTATTCGATCTAACATCTCTGTCAAAAGTTACAGTGTTTGCCAGATCTTTCCGTCGAATATGGCCAACCCTGTATATTTATATTGTATATGTATACACACTATACAGTATTTATATATTTATATGTTTACTCACAATCTTTAATTCTCCGATCAAATAATAAAATTTCTAAACTCGAGATATATGAGATGATTAGATTTGAACCTAAATATTCGCTAAATAACTCGTAGTTATGAGTCAACTGTTTTCGGAGTCATCCACCATACGTCATCCCACGTATATTGCATGTAATTTTCATACAATTGCAATGATTTTATATCAGGTGATGCACGGTGGATTGTTTTCGCGAGATGATGTGACGTTGCAAGAAATTAGAGAAATCGACAGAAACAGACAACCACCTGACGAAGGATTGATGTGTGAACTATTGTGGTCTGATCCGCAACCACAAATGGGCCGGGCGCCCAGCAAGAGAGGCGTAGGTGTTCAATTCGGACCCGACGTCACACAGAATTTCCTCAGTATAAATTCCCTTGACTACATCGTGAGAAGTCACGAAGTTAAAAACGATGGATACGAAGTGGGACATGACGGAAAGTGTATCACAGTATTCTCTGCTCCAAATTACTGGTACGTTCATCATATACGACAATTACACACTAACACATTACGTCTGTATCTACAATATAATTTTATGTATTTAATCCTCGACTACAGCAATGAATTATTTAAACCTGTGAAAATTTTTGAACGATTGTACAATATGTACGATTGGTATTATGAAGTTCTAAATTGTAAGTAAAAAAAAACTTCGAATTTTTCTCTATCAATTACCGTAAGGTGGAAGTTTACTTGCATCTGCATTTCAAACAGAACGTTTTAAAATTTAGATGTAGTTGAGGATTAATATGAATCTATAAGTATATAAACTTTAATATGTTTTAATATTAAATCTTAGTGATACTATGGGTAACCGAGGTGCCTTTATCACACTTAATGGTAGTGACATGAAACCTTATTTTACATCGTACGATGCAATGGTATGTACTTTATTCACAGATTAAATTATTTTAATTTATGTTATTTACTTGCTTTTATCATATTTTATATTTAAGTTCCATCTTTATCTCATTACAGCCTCATCCAAACGTAAGGCCGATGGCTTACGCCAATTCTTTACTAAAGTTCATGTGCTAGTGGAACATCTAGGTATTATTGAAAAATGAATAATAATAACTGAAATATAAGTAGTCCAATCAAAGTGTGCGTAATATATTTGATACTGAAATGGGGAAGGTAAGAGACTTTAGGCTTCTCCGCAACAATAATTATTATATTCTTTCTAGGAGATCGCGATCGAATTTCTTGTATTATAAAATATATGCGATGAGAATGCATAATATTGATGGGTACAAAAGCGAGAAAAGTTTGCTTATTTTTACAACAGGCAAACAAATCTATCAGACTTCTTATCTATAAGAAAACACGGCTCATCAAACACTGGCGATTTGTGTTCGTTTGTAATAAAATGGCGCGAAGAGAACGTTTCTATTTTGTACCCTCAATCTATGACCACCTTGCTCGTTAAAGATACCTACGTGCGCGTAAATATAAAAAGAACAAATAATTTTGATCTCGAAGATATTTCCACAGAATTTTAACTTTATAATATATTATTTGTATGAAGCGCTGAATCTTAAACTTTTAATCGATTCTTTAGCGACCAACGGTGGAGTTTCAATGAAATATAGTAATTACAAGAGTATACATACATGCGTATGCAAAAACCTAGAATAATTATGTAGTACAATGTTCTAACCAATCACTATTTGTCACGTTATTTGTGACAATTTTTTTACAAATCTATTGTGATTGGAAGGACTTCTTTGATCTAACATTTTGTTTTTTGTTAATAATAAATGATGTTTATGATGTACATACATAAATTGATATTTTATTTTACGCGATGACTAATAAATAACGAGTGCGTTAATTAATATAAATTTATGAGAAATAATGTATAATTTCCTTTGGTAAATCATTCCGATTTCCATGGGTCACTTTCAAAATCTTAATTCTTTCGTCTTCATGTAATTTTTGGAACAGTGCTGCGTGTCGTTGCGGTGTTTTATGTATTTGCGGAATAGTCCCGATTACGAAAGCTTTCGTAGGAGAACCGAAAAATATGTTCATTATTTTCTTCTTGAAGTCTTCACTAAATAATTCCATTTTGCCAATTTCATCGATAAGCAATATATCCTGCAATAGCAATACAATTGATATTATCGAAGTGTTGAAATAATTAAAAATTAATTTTCGGACAAGTCATTGCTCTTACAGTGTCCAAATCCAATATTGGAAGCGCTATAGTCTCGAAATTATCTCGAAAAACGCGGTAGTTTCCCACTTGATACCTGGGAGAGCTTTTATTTCGCGTATCTGTTGAGTCTATCATTCTGTCAGTAAAAAAACGTTAAATACAATATGTGTTCAGTTACTTTATTGTTTTATCATTGTTATGAATGAATACGCACAATTTTGCTAAGGATAATCTGTTTCCAGGATCCTTTACTCGCACAATGTCAAAGCCAATCCTGGAGCCACTCTGATCTCGCACTTCCTCTGTGTAAAATCCATCAAACCTGCTGCCCTTTTTCTCCAGCGCGGACGCGATTTTTTTGCATACTGTAGTTTTACCTATCCCTATAAAATATTCAATGATTCGTTTCTCTAGCTGTAATATTAATATAGAGAATATTTTGTCTTATTTTTTCTTCCCAAAAAATTATTCATATTATATGCGTTTGCATTTTTATTTGTTGTAAAAATCATTTGAAATAACAATATTTAATATTTTATGTTATAAGAGTATATTTATTAGCTTATTTGTGTACGAAAAGTGGAAATCAAATACATTGTATTATTTAACTTAATATTATTTTCTAAATATAGAACTGCCAATATTTGAGTAATATTCAAGATAATTGGGTACTTTAATATTGGCAACAATAGAGAATAATTTAATTAGTATCTTAATAATGTAAAATATATTAATAATGATATGTTAAGAATGTAAAATATATATATAATTTAAAAAATTATTTGTTAGACATAGATATAAATTAATCTTTTTAAAATTTCATGTTAAAAGTATGGAAATTACTTTTCTCAAAATATACTCGCCTGCAAAAAAACTGGTAATTATAATGACCTATATTATAGTGACCTATTTTTTTATGGGTGAATATATTTTGGATGTGCGTATGTGTTTATTTGTTGTACGTATGTAAAATACAATATTATTTATATTTATATTATAAAATTTAAAAAGGTGCATTCCATTTTAATACATATGCTGCAGCACTTTATTCTTGTTCATTGAATGTTAAACATAAACAGGATAAAACGATACATCATGCGTAAAACGGAACGACCTTTTAATGTACTATAATAAAAATGTGTGTGTGTGTTTACTGTATTTTACACACGTACGCCCAAAACACCATACTCGCCTGTAAAAGAGCAGGCTACTGTAACGTTATAGTGACCCAGTTTTTTTTTTGCAGTATATTATTTGATTAGCAAGCGCTTATTTTAATTAGATTTAATTATAACATTTTCTTTATGAGACCACTGCTTTATGTATTTTATTTGAATCCCCCCCTCCCTAGTCTTTGATTCTAACCTGGTGGACCCGTAAGTAGTACATGTAAAGGCCGCGATGCACCGCTAGTTTCCATGACTCGTAGCAATGTTTACGTCTGATTCCGGGAAACAAACGTGACAGATTCTCCTTCAATTCTCCGCCACGATTGAAGTTCGTCGAAAGCCGGCTCGTTTTTAATGATCATGAATTTAGGTGGTATTTACGCGAGAACGCGATTATACACGACATTGGACAGATTAATAGATTCAAACGAATATTCTTTCAACACGACGACGGTCGTCGACAGCAACAGCAGCAGCACCGGGCAAACGTCGAAACGACCGAAGTGACCGCACGGGGGGGCCAAAGAGCGATCAGCTGATCGGGCTGGACGAGCAGCGACAGGAGGAGACAAACGGTTGGCTGATCGGAGAGCGGATTGATATAGTAGTGGTAGTGATGGTGGCGACGATGATGGTTACTGTGACAGTGTGGTAGTGAAACTTCCGGTACAGGTTGAGCCGAGCGTGTGTGTACACACAGAACCGTGCGTCGTGGCGTTTCGACCTCCACGATCTGTGAACTGCATTATCGTATCGAGTATACCGTTTCATCCGCGCGTCTCTCCTTACGACTTTTTCTCGTTGGAGCAAGTCGTGCGATATCTTCGATGAGAGGAATTCTTCGTAGACACAGTCGGTAGACGTTAGTGCAAAATAAACAGCACTCGCAAGGGAGGAGAGAAGGCGGAGGTGGTAAAAGAGGAGGAGGCCAAAAGGAGGAGGAGGAGGAGGAAGCGCGGCGATCGCGACGTGCCCGATCCGCGATCCCGTGCTGCGTGAAGGGGCGCTCGCTCTTTTCGCTGGTGGTCGCGTTCGGCGACGTTCGCGCACGTCCATCCACGCGCGCCGGGCACGGGGAGGATAAACGGAGTAAAACGCGTGACAATCGTCCGCGGAGGGTGGCCGGAGCGACGACAACCACGGGGGACGAGCGTACGGTGACGACGTCGACGGCGACGACGAAAATGCCGATGACGGCGGCGTCGTCGTCGCGCGGCGACGCGTGCCAGGAGGATCGCCAGCCGTCAGCTGTCGTCGTCGACGGGGAGACGGACGGTCGCGTTCGATTCCGCGTCGGCAATCTCCGACGACGACGCCGACGGCTACCGCGACAGACGTGCGAGGATGGCGACGGGGCCGGGGAGGTCGCCCATCCGTCCGAATGCAGCGCGCTGTCCTACGTCCTCGCGCGACAGATCGACGACAAGATCGACTACTGCCGGAGCTTAACCAACGCCAGATTCGCGAACGCCGAGAATCTCTACAGGAAGGACCTGCTGTCCCACTACGGATGCGTCAACGCAATCGAGTTCTCCAACCAGGGCGACCTACTGGTGTCCGGTAAGTCCGCTTGTCGACTTGATTTTTCACGTCGCCTCTCCCTCGATCTCGCCTCTCCTCGCGAGAGGAAAAGAGAGGATCGCTATTACTCGCGCTTTCGTCCCCTTCGATCGACCATTACGATGTCGTAATTCGTTTAGGACTTGAAACGATGCTAATTTTTAAACAGCAAATTGCTATTATTGTCATTATTTTTATTTTTATTTTTGCGTCGCTTCAAAAGTTCGCAAGCGCCTTGACGACTATTGGTCGTCTAATCTTAATTGGATCAACTTTGATTTTTCGATCAATTTTATGACATTTATTATGTCCTTCTTTTCCATTTCTTACGATGCACATTCGAAGTATCCGTTGATGTCGGAAATATTGATTCTCACGTTGAAAAAGCTTCCACTCTTTTCTCTCAGTTTGAGATAAGGGCGTGCGTGTTTCCGCGAACATCGCTCGACACAGTGCCACATTAGAAAGATTTGGAAAATATATTCTAATAATAAAGAGATGAATCACGTGTGAATGGCATGTAACGTCCTATTTTCGCAGGGGGCGACGACAGAAGAGTTCTATTATGGAGAGTGGAGCAAGCGATAAATAATTTCGGCAGGCCCACCGTGATGAAATCACAACATGTTAGCAATATATTTTGCCTTGGTTATGACAGCAGCAAAACTAAGATATTCTCCGCCGGGAATGACGATCAAGTTATAGTCCACGATTTGCGCACGTAAGGCATTTTTTGCACGACCAATGCGTGGAATGCGAACTAACAGAGTCAACGGAGATTAAGAGACGCCGTTTTGATGTTGCAGGGGCGAATCCCTCAACATCTTCCTGCACGAAAAGCCTGTCTACGGGCTGTCTATTCATCCGCACAATGATGAAGTCTTCGCCAGCGCATGCGACGACGGGAGAGTTCTCATTTACGATATACGTACCAACAACGCTATGGAAACTTTGGCACAATACAAAAGCGCCTTCCACTCTGTCATGTTTAATCCCGTGGATCCGAGACTGCTCGCTACTGCCAACGCTAAAGAAGGTGTCAGTATGTGGGATATACGAAAACCTTTGGAGTAAGTGTACGAACATGTGATTCGACAAATATTAAACAATTGTTGCTTATAATTGAAGTAGACTTTATAAGTCTGTGATAAATCTGAAAGAATATAGCGCTCACCCAATCGTTGCGTTTTCTGAAGCAGCCAATGTTTAAGCGTTGTATAAAACGTAATTGGAAATGTGTTGCAATAGTATAATATATCCACAATTTTTCAAAATCATCAATTTTTCGTTGTCATTAAATGTCATGTTTTATCTACAGGCCTGTACTGTGTTATGGAAGCCCGCAACAGAGTTGTATGAACGTCAGATTTAACTCGATGGGTGACCGATTGCTGGCCTTACGAAGAAGACTACCACCGGTTCTTTACGCTGTCGATTCTCCCACGCACTTATGTGAATTTGATCATACGGGATATTACAACAGTTGTACTATGAAGTCTTGCTGTTTCGCTGGCGAGAACGACGAATACGTTCTTTCTGGCAAGTATAACTGATATAAATGTAAATTTGCTATGTATATCTGAGAAAAATATTTCGAATATATATGTCTAGGTATTTAGCATATGATTATAGAAAGAAATTACAATTGATAATACATATCGATTTTTACGCAATGAATTTGTAGGTTCGGATGATTTCAACCTGTATATGTGGAAAATTCCTCCTCCCGATGGCAAATCATGGGTGGAATCCGCCCACATGGTGTTGCGTGGTCACAGATCGATCGTCAATCAAGTTCGATACAATCAAACAAGCTGTATCCTTGCGTCGTCTGGCGTCGAGAAGATTATTAAGATTTGGAGTCCATTTTCATTTGGAAGCGGATGTTTAGGAGGATTGAAGGTTATGAACTTCTTACAATAAATCATTAGTAGCAAATTAGAAGTCAAATCAAGAACAAGTTATAAGCGAATCAGTAGCGTATTTTAAGGTAATAAGAAAAGGCCATCTACAATAGGAGTAATATAATGTAGTAAATTGTAAGAAATTTACGAATCAATCGAATGTGAAAAAATTGATTGAATTTCTTACTGTTTACTGCGTAGTGCGCAATATTATTTCCATTATAGATGGCTCCATAAGTCAATAATAGATTTTCTACAATAAGTCATTAATAATAGATCAAAAGTCGAGCGAGTCAGTAATGTGTCATAAGACAACAATAAATCAATAATCATTGACTGGAGATGGCCGATTATAACTTAGATTACATTATGACTGATCAATTACGTGTATTATTGTTTGCCCTGAGAACCATCCTCTTGATTGACTGAAATATTGTGACACATAATTTAATATGATTTCTAGATGCAAGTTTCCCAAGATTTATGATTTATAATTTTGACTTTCTACTAGTATGATATAAATGATGACTAACTGCTTATTGTAGAAAGTCTATTACCGCTGCTTATGATAATTGTTTTTAAACAATCGTTATGATTTGACATTGTCTATCAACGTTCCCTTTATCTTCTTTCAGAGAGACGCTGGCAAGCGCGAGAAACAACGCCGAGTATTCACACACGATGAATATATAGGGCTGGTTTTACGTAGTGGACAGTTTATGACGCACGATTACAGCCATCAGTCGACTAAGGAAGACCCACGAATGATGGCCTTTTTCGATTCCCTTGTGCAGCGCGAAATTGAAGGCTGGAGCTCCGAGGATGTGCCAACACCTCATACTCCCAGCGATTCTGAAATAAATCCAGCAACGGGCGAACCGTACAGCGCGTCAGAAGGCGATGGTACTGAGAATAATTTTCTGTATTTAAAAAGATGGTATAGTTTACGTGAAGCAAAATAAAAAATATCACAAAATCTCATTACCAAATCGAATATAAGAAATTTTAATTTTTATAAATTCTAATTTTTCTATTCGAACAATTAGATATTTCGTGCGTATTTGATAATTAGATATATCTTCTATTTTTACTTTGTAATATTTAGACATTGTTTGTTTGTTTTATTATTTTAAGAGATAAATTTTTGCTTCACTTTTAATTATATTCTTTTCCAGATTCAATAGAATAATGTAAAATATCGTTATTCTTCATCATAGATACTACGGCATCGGAAGGCGGTGTAGCTCCCGAAAGGCCATTAGAGTCGCCGAATCGCATAACTCGGCTTATCGCGAATCGCAGAAAGAAGCTCATGCGAATGGCCGCGATGGAACGATCCCCCTCGGATTCCGCTAGTGAGGGAGACAACGCTCACCTGAAACGCAGATCCAAATCGAAGTCAAAATCGAAGAGTGTTAAGAGGAAACATACCAGACTGTCTAGCAGAAGAAGACTATCTACCAGACGAAAGTGTACTGTGTTAAAAGTCAATAGTGATTCGGACAGTGACGACGAACGGCCGGTTGATGCGGCTCAACCCAGTACTAGTTCTGGGGTAATTTTCCGGAGATCGCGATACGTCGCTAGCGCGATCGAGAAAGACGACAAAAGCTCGAGCTACAGCAGCAGCAGCAGTAGCTGCGTTTACGAGGACATTGTCGCCAGTATCAGTAAACGAAAACATTCTAAAACTGATTCAGATACCTCTACGAAGGCGCACAAACGGAAGCATCGAAAGTGCAAAAATAATTCTCGACACTCGAATGACGGTTCTGGTAAGAGCCAAAGTAAACGACAGAAACTCGATGACGATTCGGAGGAAGAAGAGAAAACTGGTAGCCCGAGAAATTGTATTAATGGTAATTCTAGTAAAGACCATCGTGAGGACGGATCGTCAACGCCGAGCAACAAATCACTTCAAGTTCCTTGTACCCCTGATAGCGGTATTAAATCGGGACTTTCATCTACGGGTGGAAAAAACAGCGAACAGACACGTAAGGAGCGAAACAACAGAGGCGCGGACGATAGCTCCGACGAGCAGAAACGTATAGAGATCCAGAAAAAAATAGAGGAGCTAACGAGGAGGAGCTATCGTAATCGATCTGCGTCCCAAGCTCAAAAAGTTTTGACCACGAGTGATTCTTCCGATTAAGAACTCACGTTTACTCATCAAAATCCCCGCCTCTCCCTGACGCGCTCTACTTCGATCTCCCATTCCCTTTCCATTTGTACATAATGTAATCTGTGATTCCTTGAAGTATATTTTTATAATACTAAGTTGATCGCGCGCGAACATGCGATCGATTCCTTTTTTTTTTTAAATCATGTTTTAAATCTTGCGCGTCTGCCTTTAATCCCATCTCTCGTGAATGTATCGTGCTTTCCTTCTTACAATTTTTCAAAATTTTCTTTATAATCCTTTAATATATATTGTTGATTATATATTATCGATTTCATTCATAAATCAAGTCACTGATTAGATAGACGGAAGTTATAATGTTGTTTGGTACCAATCCTACATCTATCATCCCGCGTAATAATACCATTGCGACTGTCAGTGCTTGGTAATTCTCAAGCAGTTTGATCATTATTGTGAGGTGAATGTTTTGCGGATCTGGCTATGTAAATTGCATCATATAACCGAGACAGAAATTATGAAACAGAAACTGTACTGTAGACGCGAATTAACACAATCCGCATTAAGCATTCAGGTATATGCGGTAACTCGGCTAATGTGTATTGTTGATATGGTTTGTGCGGTGGAAAGTAATTAAAAGTAATAAATTGGTATACATTTTTTTCCTATGTGTTGAACTTTGAAGAATTATTGTAACTATATTACATTATTTAATCTTGCATTTATATACATCTTTATTAACTGATTACGAATAAACGAGAAGAAACTGAAAACGTAACAAACCTTGCGTGAAAGATTTATTATTCTGCAATTACGTGTCTCTACAATTGAAAACGTCTACAATTGAAAAACAGGTTCCTTCCGTTTCCACTTCTCGGAGTTTTATATAGATAAACGTTGACTAATGTAAGTGATGTCATTGCGGTATTCACCACATCCGCTGGCAAAATAACTCCATCTCCTCAGTTTTCTTACAGATACGGTCTTATTCGAACACGTGAAATCTTCGAACTGACATTGCCCAAAATGTTTTGGGTATGTACGAGATCAACATATTTTCGTGTACAAAGTCTAATGTTCATTTTAACAATCCTACAACACAATCCGTCGGCATACAATATTAATTCACACAACGGCGAAGTGTTCAGAAATCCTGTGCATATATCGGGTGGACGTGGAAGTTATTTCGGTTTTTCGGTAGCTCTGTACGTGGGTGTGAATGAATCTTTACTACTCGTCGGAGCCCCGCGAGCAAACTCCAATGCACTGCCGTTCGTGACAGAGCCGGGAACGGTCTTCAAGTGTGCGATGAATGGTATATGCGAAGAGTGGGTGATTGATAAGACTGGAAACGGTCTACATCCTTACAAGAGACAGATCAATCAGATAAAGGATTATGCTTGGATTGGTGCTACCATTGCTGTGCAGAACAGTACGGAGGCTAGAGTTATGGTGCGTTATTGCTCATATTTTCTATCAGTTATCATTATTGGATAGTACTTGAAATTTTTACTTTAGATTTATAAAGTTAATGTTGAGTTTTTTATAGAATTCAGATAAAGAACAAATTTATTTTTAGTTATTTAACAAGTATTTATTATTAGCTCAGTTTAAAATATTAAAAATATCTGATATTAAAAATTTTTTAATTTTTACTTCTTAAAAATTCGAAACTATGAAAATGATAGTAAGATCTTTATTTATTTTCTTGTAAAAAAGATCAGATCCAATTACGTATGCAATCTGTAGGGAATAAAAGCAAATGCGCTATAAATTAAAAATTATCTACCTGCTAAAGAAATATATAAATACTTCTTTATTGTTCAATCAGTGATTCTATTGGTAACAGGTTTGTGGACCGCGATGGATAAATAATGTTATAAATGACAACAAGCCGAATTGGTATATGAATGGCATTTGTTACACGACACTGGCTAATAGCGCTAATGCATTCGAGAGACAAGCGGAAGAGCATCTCTTACCCCTTTCGAATTCTGGAAATCAAATTACGACTAAGAGCAACATAAACATTTATAACTATGGGGTGGGACAAGCCGGCTTCTCTTTACACATGAATTCGCAATATACTGTGAATATCGCAATAGGTAGTCCAGGCGTTTACAATTGGAAAGGCGATGCGATATTAGCTGTCGCTCTAATGAATGGTTCATTTTTGCGCACGGTAATTCCCTCGCTCGCTAGAGAGCCGCGGATTCATAGTTACAATTACTTTGGTAAAGATATATTTCTGCTACTTTTCTTTCAAGATAAACGTAGCAATGGACGGACATACAGTTATTTAAAACAGTCAGTTATTTAAAACAAAAATTTTTTTCTTGTTATTATAATTGTTTGATTATAAAAAATTTTAAAGCGAGATAGGAAAAATGTATATAAATTAATATTTATATTTAGAAAAATATTTATTTTACTATAAAGATAAATTTTAAATATATTTTTCCAAGTCGAGATCTATTGGTACACTTCTTGTATTTATCTTGTAATCAGGTTCATGTATATATATTCATGATGGTTTTCAGGGTATGCTATCACAGCGGGTACTTACTTCAATGAGCAAGATGTTTGGTATGCTTCTAGTGCGCCACAAGCCGCTAATGTGTATGGAAAAGTCCTCGTGTTTACCTTTCCCCCTAAAACTAATCAGCGTATGTTTATTAAAACGATACTGTACGGTCAACAATATGGTGAGTACTTCGGTGCTGCATTAACGTCATGCGATGTCAACAATGACCATAGACAGGAATTAATCGTCGGTGCACCACAATGGTCCAGAGACATGGACGAGGGTCATGTCTACATTTTTACAGCGCGACACAATGTATGTTATTTATATACAGATTTAATGAGAGAATAATTTTATTCAAATTTAAATTTGACTTTTCTTTCATCAGGATAGCTTTAAACTTTCAACGTTACCTATATAATCTTTCTGTATAATAAGCGATTAAATTTTCATGGAAAAATTCATTATAAAGCACTATATCTGATGAAGCTATTCATTTAAAAAATTTCTTAGTAGATCTGAATATTTTTTATAATTGAAAACTAAAAGAACATATTTAGCTCTCTAAAAATTATATTATTAGGTGTTGGAATTAATTCGTAGCGTTTTTTAATGAAAGAATGTTATTTATTTCACATGAGCATTAAAAAATACATTAATGAAAGTACTTCCCATCACTTGTAAAACGCTACGAATTAATTCCAACACCTAATATATATGCGCAAAATTCAGAACAATTTAGAAGAACTGCAAACGCTTGAAGGCGAGATTATCGGAGGTAAATTCGGATCCACCGTGATGTGTCTGGGTGACATAGATTATGATGGCTACGGTGACATCGCTGTGGGTGCACCCTACGAGGAAGAGAGCGGCGGTGCGGTGTACATATTCAACGGAAACAGAGACGGCGTTTCTCGGAAATATAGTCAGAGACTAGTCGGCTCGCGATTCTCACCGACGATACGGGGATTCGGCATCTCTATCTCGGAACCTCGAGATGTGAATCATGATAATCATTCCGATATCGCTGTGGGTGCATATTTATCCGGCGAAGTGGTCCTGCTGAGATCCGCGCCAGTTGTCACGGTAAATGTGACATTGACATATCTGCAAAAGATCAAATTGTTGAGAAACACAACGACCTTCAAGATCGATCTCTGGATGTCTTACGATGGCATATACGTACCCGAATATCTACGTAAGCAACCGACGTATATAATTCTTTCCTATATATTTGTCCCATATATTTATGAGTCATTTTTTTTAAAATTATATATTGATAAAATTATACGACATACCCGGCTTTCCTCTATCATCGTCAAATTTGTTGTCTGTCACTCTAGGAGTCACCGCAGTCCTGAAGATCGATCCGTTGTATGGCAGGGCTACGTATCGAGCACAGAAAAGTAACGATGGACTACAGACTTACAGATTGAATTACACGCTGTTTAAAGCTACGATTACAAGTCATCTACTTGAAATATATCTAATGGTGCATACATTTTTATGTCTACTATTGATCTTTTCAGCACACTAAATTCACATTTTGGTGTTTTAGGAGAACATTCAAAATGTAATAGATCCGCTTGAAATATCGGTGTCTATGCAGCTAGAAGATGATCTTCATGCAAGAAACGAAAGCTCATTATGCGCATCTTGCGTCGTGATAAATAAGCTCCGCTCGAAGACCGAGGATCTTATAAAGCTGCCATTCTCCGTAGATTGTGGCGAGGATAACATATGCGTGTCCAATCTCGGTGTGACATTGTCTACTGATTCAACTTTAGACAATAGGTACATCATTGGTTCTGCGCCGATAATTACTCTCCGCATCGACGCTTACAATCGCGGTGAACCGGCATACCAAACCAGAGTACGCATCTTCACCGAGGTTTTAACGTTAGCGAGTATCCCGCCCGAATGTACGGAGGATTCTCGCATGAGCAACATGCTGGATGTAATCTGCGATATCGGCAATCCTCTTAGAACAAATGTATGACGATCTTCCACGTACGTGGGTAGACTCTACTGATGAATAAAAGATGACTCAATTCATTGTCTTTCAGAAAACATTAATACTGCAACTAGACATGAGTATGGTGAGGTATGATGTTAAGAAAGTGGAAATACAAGCGAATATTACTACTCAAAGCGATGAGGCGAATTGGGATGACAATAGTTATACTATCACTGTGTATTTTGACGTGGACATCGATATAGCAATCGCCGGGTTGGTCTCGATGACACTAATTCAGGATCATTAGAAAAAACTTCAGAGAATGCTAGATCTCATCAAAAGAATTAACTTTTATTAAGAAATCTTCTTTTTCTCTCTTTCTCTTTTTGATGCATTTTTGAGGAGTTACCTTATTCGACTCGACTGTGAGGTACGCAATTGATCGCATTGCGCGTGACGTCTGACAACATCAGTCCACGTTTTTGCTTATTTGTTATCTTTTTACAAAAATATAAAATCAAAGGATGTAAACTAATATTATTATATTATCAGCGCGACCAGATACTCCTTGAAAATATGTCGGAGGACATAAGTTCCTTAACAAAAGCTGATGAGATCATCCATCTCTCTAAGCTTGTCCCAGAAGTTCTAAAATACTCTGTATATATCATTATTTTCATTATTGTTTTCATTAGAAAAGCACAGGAGAACTTATACTCATATCTACGCGAGGACGAGAAAAAACCGTTGAATGGTATCAGGTTTCAACATTTCTATGAAGTGCAAAAATTCGGCGCTAGTCCTATTGAGGAAGTAATATTGACTGTGAAAATTCCGACGCACCTCCGCCGACCCGATGCCAAGGACGTAATGATCATCAGTATCAACGATACCATCGGCAGAATGGACGGATATCAATTTTATTGCAGTGACTCAAATCAAACAGAAGTACTTTCCATTACATCTAACAAGATCGTATCCATAAATGATGTAATTGTGAATTCATCGAGCGTCGCGAGTAATAATACGCACGCGAAATTCAGCATAGAAGAAAACACGCAGATGAATGTGCCATCTGAAAACAGAACGCTCTATATTAATTGCACAAGTAATGCAATTGAATGCGTACATATCGTTTGTAGACTGGGTCCATTCTTAAGTTCTTTGTCTGTTGCGAAATTTTTGGTGACGTTGGATTTGCAATTATCGAAT
This sequence comes from Acromyrmex echinatior, assembly GCF_024713525.1. Lineage (NCBI taxonomy): Eukaryota > Metazoa > Arthropoda > Insecta > Hymenoptera > Formicidae > Acromyrmex > Acromyrmex echinatior. The sequence continues at coordinate 16,985,900 of NC_141854.1, forward strand.
TTTCCTGGTAAATATAAATCTAATAATCTCAATCCCTAGCAATTCGCTGGCTCGCGTAAAACGGCCACGGCAGTGTCGCGTAGCTTAGCGCCGAGACACTATCAGTGTCTCCAGATATTACCAATTAATATATATAAGAGAATGATGAATATGATTGAATATGATATAAGAGAATATATTTTGAATATTTTCTGATTACAGCTGACATACTGAAGCATAAAGACATTATATTTTACGTAACTGAAGGTAGCGTTACTATAACGCAACCTGATAATATTGCTCAAAGAGAAGGTCATAAATCGGACACTACTTTGGTTGCAACAACATTTCTAGGTTCGCCGATAGCTCAAGGAATAGCTGTGTGGATAATAGCATTATCGATCATTTTAGGAATTGTATTGTTGATATTATTAGTACTAGGTTTAATAAAAATTGGGTTCTTCACTAGAAAGAAGAAGTTGGAACTCGAAGCGTTGAAAGCCGAGACTGATGTATGTTTAGCATTCTCGTCAAAGTTAAATAAAAGTTCTCATTTTAATTCCTCATGATCATCATTAGTTGCTTTACTAAACAGTGAACATTTGCGTTTCAGAAAAAGTACAATGTGGTTCTGGAAACAACGTCTTCCACAGCAACTCTTGATCATGACTGAATATACACAAATAAAATTTATAGAACGAGACTTAATTAATTTTAATACATTTTTTATGATATATATTTTTTCTTCGTAAATAATAGACCATAATTATCATTATATTTTAATATATAAAAAAATATATGTCATGTATATCTTCTTAAGAACAGTTTCATAAAACAATAAAGCATTTTTTTATACAAATGTAATTTCAAAAAATATTTATCTTGCTATAATTGGACTATGAAAGATTCAATAAAAAGTGATATATATTTATTTTTCTTAAATTGCTATCTAAGACATACAATCTTTAAAATCTTACAAAGCAATTTCTGAACGAATTTAATTTTATTTATGCAATTAATTCATATATAAGATTTACATATGATATCGGGAAATATTTTTTCACATCTGTATGCCAATTCTAAAAATTTATTAAGAAACGTATCAAAAAAACAATCGTGTGTCTCACGTGTATCTCAATAAACAAGATTTTAAAAAGTGAGTAAATTACACGTTTAAGTAACATTGTCAGAGTTTAGTTGAATATCACAGTTATAGTAGATTGATAAATTCTGAGTTTGACATCAAGATATCGTTGCGATGTGTAAATTACTAGACAGGAACACTAAATTACTACATCCGGATGCTCTCACTCATAGTCAGATACACAAAAATAGACTTTAGAATGTAATTTAATATACTTTAATATGTTTTATACATATGTGATGTATACATTTATTTTTTAATGTAAATATATATATATATATATATATATATATATGTGTGTATAATAATTGTGCACATTCGTAATTTAAATGTATATATAAGATATATATTATATATATTTCTCTCTGGCTAAGGCCACTCTTAAAATAATAAAATTTTTATATAAAAATATAATCTTAAAAAATATTAACTTCCTGCTGCTATACTTCTACAGCTCTCATTCGGACTATTTCATGGAAGGTATAACTTTGTAAAGAGCAGTGTTTTGATTTCTATCTTATCTAAAATATGCAACTTTAAAGTCTTTAAAAGCGATTTTAGAACTTACAATTCTACTTAATATCCGTATGAGAATTCATAACGTTTATGAGATTCGGATATAATATCGAGTAGCATTCTCTCGCATTTATATTTGATACAGCTGCCATTAATACGATTAAATATCCGCTGATATCAAGAAATAAACGATATTAAAAAATAATATTATAGCATATTTCGATAAACGAGATTTGTGATGATACATAGATTACATTTTCAAGCAACAAGAGAGCATAAGATCGTCACTATAAGTGTACTTGCAGGTCAAAATCTTCCGAAGCGTTTAATCATCTAGCCCAAGTCCCTTCGAAATTTCATCCGCAGTTAATTTGTGGCCACTTGAAGATGGTGGAGTTTCCGGACGCGGGGCTGGCTTCGGTGCTGGCGGTGTTGGCGGTGGAGGCTCATAACTTGGAGGAGGTCCAGAATGATATTCGTCATGAGATTTCTACATAGAAAGAATTCATCAAGTATTGTTTAGAAACATTATTGAATTTTCTTTTGTACTTTTTAATTTTATATATATCGCTGAAATCGAAAATGTATCGAAATATGTTATTTACATCTTTTCCACGTTTACTCAGACCGTCTAGAGCTGAACTGAATAAGGCCGATCCAATTCCCGATAACAGGTCCGATCCGCCAGAACTTTGGCCGCCGTATCCACCGGATGTCGGATAACTGCCCGATGGTTGGTATCCACCATATCCTCCTGAAGGTTGATACGCTGGTTGCTGATGACTTCCACCACCGCCAAGAACACCACCGAGTAGAGATCCTAATGTTCCGCTCAGACCATCACCAGAAGATGGTTGATTTGGATGATAAGCAGGCTGTTGAGATCCTCCACCGCCTAATATCAATAAAAAAAAAAATATAAAGTAGGTGTCCTAAATTATTATACCATATCCTAAGGTTCAGTCAATCAAGAATATATCTTGGACACAGATAATCATCTATTTATCTCATCTAAGAAATATGCCCGTCCTTGGCAATTCCGATGCGATGATGTCATTCGAATAGTCACGCCAGCGCTTGATTACAGATTTTCTGATTTATAAGGCTCCTGAATCATGACATATATCCATTTACAGAAATGACCGAAAGATGCAATTCGTTTCGCTAAATCATAGATGTTTTATCCACATGTATAACTCGTCAGAAAATCTCAAGATATATCCCTGATCAAATTACATATATAATATTTTTGAAATTCAAGTTATAAATATACTATACCCAGTGCTCCTAAAATAGAATCGAATACACCACCACCACCACCACCACCTGATTGCTGAGCGGGATAGCCTTGTTGTGCGTGTGAGTTACTATGCAAGGCATTGCTTGCCAGGCTGCTAGCTAATGCCATCCCAAGAGATCCAGCTAAATTTCCGAAACCACTTTCGCTTTCCGTCTTTGACTTGGAAGCATCTGATTTTTCATGATCTTTTTCTTCAGTTTCTTCCTTCTTTTTCTAAAAATAGTAATACGTGTGTATTTAATATTATATATCATTTAAGTAATATATATTATTGTAAATATAATGAATTTAAATATAATAAAAATATTTAAATATCTTTATATATCTTTACATTCATCGCATTCATGGCTGCCGCTACACCTCCAGCTGCCACTAATCCACCTAATGCTAATCCAACTTTGTCCAGACAATCTCCAAAAACACCTTCTTCCTCTGCTTTCTGCTCAGGCTGATATCCGTAGGCTCTTGGTGGATTATAACCACCAGGACCACCATAGGCAGTAGGAGGAGGAGGAGGAGGACCATAACCAGTCGGAGGAGGAGGACCATAACCAGTTGGAGGAGGAGGGCCATATCCACCTTGAGATTGGATCGTTGGATACAAACCACCTGGAGCTGGAATAAAAAGTACAAAAGTTATCAATGCTTTTATTAAGATAAAAAATATAAATAATCCTAAGGTTTATTAAAGTGAAGATGACGAGAGTAAAAAGAACTAAGCTAATTATATGTATGTGCTGATTAATATATTCTAATATATTTTACATTTTAATATGTATATTATTTTCGTAAGATCATATTTTCAGTGAATACATTTTACAGTAACTTGCAAAATTCGTATTAATATGTACTAACTGTAATTAAAAATATAATTCCTTACGTGGTGGTCCAAAATTAGCAGTTTCTACACCATCTGGTACTGAAGGTTTTGATGACTCGACTGATACTTGTTCATATGTGATGGAGTGTATCTCAACATCACCATCGATAACCAAATGAGTAACTTTTATGAATGGTAATCGATGAGCGAATTCTGTGAAGTGTCTGCCATTAATGGCAATCCTATAGCAGTGATGGTCACATAGAATAAGTATCTCAAATTCCTGGCCTGGCTGAATCCACATTGGGCCAGCATTCTCTTCCACGCCCCAGGTCATCGATTCTATGTGATTTCTAGTAATAAAGCCTTCAGGGAAGCGCGGAGATACATGAATGGCTATGTCATCTCTTGGATTTAATGTCGGTCCGAGCTGGTAATTGATAGCAAATCGTACAGCCTGCGATGGCACCTTGCCTTGTATCTTCACCATTGTACCTGCCCTCAGGCCTCCTTCTATTTTACCCACATATGGAATTTCCTGTCACAAAATATAATTGTAAAAAAATAGCAACGTGAAAAAAGACAGGCAGATAATTTTTTAAAAATAGCAACATAACAAAATTCAAAATTTAATATTGTTTAATTGTAAGTATTAATTGAAGCAAAAAAAATTTTTAATATTATTTTTTAATTAAAAAATTGTGATATATATTTATATATAATAACCGTTCAAAGTAATATATATATTCTGACAACTTAAAATGATATATATTATTAATAATTTATAATTATTACAGTCGGAGTAATATCAAAGAAATAACGGTTAAGAAATTAATGATATGTAAATTCGTGACTCGTCCGTAAGACGCAAAAGGCATCGGCAATGCAGATATTTTGTGGATCAATGAAAGTTTCATCAAAGTATAGTAGGTACTTACTGGATTATGCACTGGGGAGTTGGCCATTCTCGCGATTGCTTTAACGATCTAATTTCGATTCCAGTGGAGACGATGTTGAAATACTCCGATCGTACCTGTAATGTTACCAATTCGCAACGCAAAGACGGCCGGCACCTTTCCAATTCCTTTCACGAAGCGTTTTCAACGCAGATGAACGCAGACTAGCATTTCTATTTACAGTGCTGACACTGCTGACTTCCTAGAGCGCAAAGTATACCACATAACATGTACTGTAGCGCGACTGACAATGATCGTGACCCAGTTTATGTAAGCGTGGTGACGTTTTGACGCAATTACGCAATCTATTGCGCATCCACGTGTCGTCACGTCCGTACATGCGCGCGTATTTGAATCAAGCCGCGCGATTGGACACGCAAAGCGCGTCCACCAATCTAAACGGTCAAACCTATCGGAAGGAATGGGGAAGCACGTGCATTGCAGCCAATCCGCAAGCGTGCACTTGTTGGTGACATCATGCGCGAACACTCAGCGAATGATTCTTTATTTTCAAATCTGACTTGAGACACATCAGAAATATTTTTGACAATATGAATAAGACTAGGACTATATATATATAACTTTGAAAAGTTATTATGTATATTATGATTTTCTAATGGTCAATATTATAATTTTTTGAAAGATAATATTAAGAGATCTTAATTAGAGATCTTTAATTAAATAATATTTAAAATTAAGCATGTTGAATTTTGAGCTTCTGCTCTGCTGCTATTTTTAGTGTTACTGAAATTATATAAAGACAGAGAGAGAGGGGGGGGAGAGAGAGAGAGAGAGAGAGAGAGAGAGAGAGAGAGAGGGAGAGAGGGAGAGAGTATTAACAGTTAATCCTAAAAAGGAAACAAAATTAAAGATAAATGGATTTTAAAATCAAGAATAAATGAAGTTAAAATAAAAAAATTGTATCAAAATTTGTATATATATAAAATTATTTATTTAAAAAAATTATTTAAAACGGATTGTTTGATAATGATCAAAGAACGAATGCTAATGACTGAATAATAAACTAGTAGTAAAAATAAATTTCATCAGTTTCTCTTGAAAAACAGAAAAAAAGAAGGGGGGAAGAAAAGAGAAATTAAATTTTAAAATTACATAACTTCATTAACACATTAACTGCCATGATGATTATATAGTGATCGGTGTTATGAAAATTTTTTTAAGTCTTTGTTAAAAAATAAATATTTTTTATAATAATATAAATATTATAATATAAAATTTGTGAACATTGTTAGTAGCTATAAATAACAACATAAAATAAAAAGTACACAATCCGATATATTTCCAGCAAACACAAACTAACAGTACTAGGTCCAGTTTCTTAATCGAGGTTCAACTTTTCTCATTTCTTTTTAATTCTAGAATTGGAAGAGATAATGAATAAATTGAACCTCGGTTAAGAGTTAACCGTGAGTTGTAAAACTGGGCCTTAATTTCGCCAAGCGTTTTCGAGATAGATTCAAGAGATACGAAACAATTACTTGAGGTCTCAGTTCCATGAATGATTTTGAATTGCGTAAATTGGCTACACTTACGGCGTACTATGCACGTGCCGTCGCCCACATTCATTCTCGTCCCTATTCACTGTTTAATACCCGGCAAAATTAAATAAACCACGTACTGGATGAAACAGTGCAGCGCCGTGGCGAGTCAGTTTACCCCGACATGGAGAAATAAATAGAACGAGCATGGGAACGATTAATAATACGCAGATGTGCCTGTGAAACAATAAAACGTAGAAGCAAGATTGTATATACGAAATATCTGGAGAATGGCCGAAACGCATCGACAAAATTATTTTGTGTTACTTGCACGACTATTAATTTCAAAAGTAACTGTTCTCTTATGTTATTTGATTACATTATTCGACGCGAAACGTTTCGCAGAAATTGTAACAACAATCATCTTTTGTCTATACATTCTAAAAATGACGTCAAAATTTATCCATTATATTTAAATTTTTAACTTTTTTCCATCGTTGATTTTTATTCTTATTTTATATCAACTTAGCGATATAAATTAGACATTTTATTTTGATATTTAATGACACTAAAAAAATCTTAAAAAATAATCAAACTGATTTATTAAAAAGAAATGAGACAAATTAAACATTTCATTTAATTTGCAGAAAAAATTTTTATTAGTATTTATAAAGTGTTCATTATAATTTCATAATATTACTATTATTTATAAGATAATTTGTGGTAAAAGAATTTAAGTTACTGGTCATTAAATTATTAACAACATCGATCGTTTACTACAGATTACAAATGATATACTTTACGTGATGGTTGTTAAGAGATCTACCTACAGGGTGTGTCGGGATAAATAGTATCTGGAGCGTGATAGGGTTGGGCGCTGGCGCACCCAAGAGAAGTAAAATACACTCTTCAATCATCATCATATGTTCGATTTACGTGCGTGATGCGAATCGATGTCCATCTTATAGCCATACTTCTTGCGTCACAGACTGCATTAATTGACCAGCGCACAATATAATAGCTTGATCCTATCAAGATCCTATCCTGATTTTTTTTTAAGAGAAAAAAAATTAATTTAATTATTTTAAGAGTTTTGAAAGTCATTCAAAATAATGATTTTTCTTGTGGAAAGGAGATCCAGCTCAATTTTAATTTTAATTAATTTAAATTTTTTAACGTTTTAATGGCTGAATATGTAAATAACTCAAGTCATAAAATGTCGTAAAATAGCGGATCTAACGGTACGTAGCGAATGCAAAAAATAATGTTAAGAAAAAATAAAGAATACACAAAAATATATAGGTATACAAAAATAGAGAATAAGATTGATAAGAATCAACTGTAATATAAAAGAAAATTATAACTACACATAATATAATTAAAAATCCTAAACTTGGATACGTTTAAATAAAATAATGTGATTTTATAAAAAGAAAAAAAAACGTTAATCACCGCACAATAATTAGCATTTTCGAAACCGGGCGATCATCTGTTATCATGAAAGTAATCCAACCTTGTCACGTGATCATGTCAAGAAATAATAGATGCGGGTGATCAGCTATAAAAAATCCGTTTAACCCAGAAAAAGCCAAAGGCGGGCGAAAAAGTTTATGTTTAGTACGCATCCTTGCTATACGCCATGTTTAAGTGGTAGCAGGATTTTTAAGATCAATAAGAACTTTCACTCGAATAATTATTTTCTAAATAGAGACCGTCAAGCTTACGAAATCTACATACAAATATTTACTTATTTGTATAATTTTTCTTAATTCTTTCAATGACAGTTTTCATTAAAGATCCTAATTTTTATTATAATAATATATGAATTTTCTGATATTTCAATTTTCCTTTAAATAAAATGTCCAAGCAACATCTTTCGATATTGACTACTAACAATTTCTGATATTTTAGAAATATCCTCTATATGTATGCCAATGTAAGGAATTAATACAAACTGAATTGAAACTTTGTGCATGAAAACTTGGTTATATGTATTTACTGTTTTAACCGAATGAAACAGATAGATTCAATAGGTTAAAATAATAAAAGCAATATCCACAAAACCACCACCGCAACATCAATCTTCTCTTTAACGAATTTCTCCCTACGTCAATCTATATTGAGCTTCGCAAATATAAATTCAGCAATTTCATCCAAATATTCAATAGTGAGTACGGTTTCGTACTTTATACCGAATTTATCTAAAAAAAGAAAAAAATTTATTATTAATATTCCTTTAATATTATTCTTTTACATTATTATATTAATTCTTTTAATATTATTATACCCTTATATACAGGGTGCGGCGCCAAAATCCGGACAAATTATACATTTTTTTCTAAACATGTTTTATTGCTACAATGAAAAGGTTTATAAAATTTGTTTACCTCCATTGTTTGTAAGGCCATAAAGAACATATTCACTCAATATATCCCCCGCTTGCTTGAACGACCGCCTCGATTTTCGGTCTGAAGCGTGCGCAGGCACGCTTTAATGCGTCACGGTCCATATCGGTGAATGCCGCTTCAATAGCGGCTCTCAATGATGCGACGTTTGGATGTCTGGACTTGTTCGTGACCCTTTCAACCACGCCCCATACGTAGAAGTCCAAAGGATTCAAATCTGGACTGTTGGGAGGCCAGAATTCTTTCGACCAAAACATGTCGACGTTGTCCGACAACCAATTTTGCACCAAATGACTCGTGTGGGCGGGCGCACCGTTTTGCTGGAAAACATATGGCTTTCCAGACGACACAGTTTCCACCCACGGCTTCACTACATTTGTCAGAACACGCAAATAAACTTCTTTTGTGACATTTTCCCCTTTGTTAAAAAAATGCGGTGGCATGACATCACCCTCACTGGACACAACACCTAGCACGTGAACATTCGCCGGAAATTTCGTTCTTGCAACAATGGGGACATCTTCAGGGTTGTAGGCGAGCCAGCGGTCATTCCTTCGATTGATTTTCGCATCCACAGTAAAAATTTTCTCGTCAGAAAAAAACTTGAGTCGTCCGGCAGCATTGTGTTTTAAGGAACATAAAAGCAGGTTGCAGCGTTCAACTCGCTTTGTCCTAGCGGCTTTGGAAAGCATCTGTCTCACTTTAATTGTGTAAGACTTGTAGCGAAGGTCCTCCTCGACGATTCGACGCATAGTTTTCTCGCTCACACCAACAACCGACGACAATTTTCGGATCGACTGCCCTGGATCCTCAAAAATCAGCTCCTGAGCCCGTTGAATGATGTCGGGTATCCTGACAACGCGCTCCTTCGAGTGGAATTTCCTCGCCGGTGTTGCAGAACCTTCGTTGGACTTCTCCGACTCATGATACTTTGCGAAGATATCATACACAGTCGATCTCGGGTACCCGAAGAAACGAATGATTTCTGTCGCCGAGCGCCCGGCGCGAATACTTTCGATAATCGCGGCTCTTCGGTTATACTCCGCACTTGGTTTCAACATTGCGATTGTTTCGAGGTTATGATGGTTTAGTACATGCGTCAAGCTATTTGAATGCCAATCGCGATATCTATCAATGGTATTGAACGGAGGGAATTTCAATTTGAAATTTGTCCGGATTTTGGCGCCGCACCCTGTATAATAATTCACGATTGTATATATTATAGATTTTTAGTATTGACAGTTCACAGCCGAAGCACGGTTCTAATAACACTAATTAAAGATTTCTGATTATATACATTCTACTTGACACTCGCAACGCACATGGAACAATTTCAACCTTGTTATTTATCAAATGTTAAACAAGGACAAATAATGCTCACGAGCGTTATGAGCGCCAAATAGAACGCATTCTGAATAAAACAGCTGACTACTATGATGATCGCCAAAACGCTTCGAGCTTTGATACTAGAACTTTTTTAATTTTCGAAAAATGCGATAATAAAAGGAGGTAGTCGTCAGCAATGTACCACACTTGTCCCGCTTTATTGTAATTTCGATTGATCGAAAATTCAATTGCTTTATGGCAATATTCGTTAATTATTCGCGGAACTGAATTGTATACTAATATTTATATTTTAATCTGTGATAACATTCAATGTATAAGCGATGAAAAGATTAACAGAGTCGACTGAGATTCGAAAACTCGAGATTTACATTACTTTCTCAAATCTAGACACTAAAGCATATTCATGCACTGCTCCACTAATCTCGTAGTTACTCCGATTATCTATTAATCAGCCTTACAACTATAATTCTACAAGTGCTAAATGTACTACGCATTTGTTAACTAAAAAATTTGATGATTTTATCTACCGTGTCATTGTTATTCACTCCTTATTGGTTAGCGAACAATCTCTTTCTAATGTAAAATACATGAAGAAAGCAAACCGACAAGAACTGCTGACAGAAATGACGGTTCTTATTCTTTTTTTTTCGAGTTCTTTCAGGATCGGGAAAAATAAGAAACCTTCGTCGGGATCAATAGTGTATGTGAGGGGGACCCTTCTTATAACCGAGCCTTCCTTACGAGCTCACCACCATAAAACGACCCGTACACGTCGCTTATTCTCGACCCTATCGTGGCCAGGTGCCTGCGCCAACCAGCATGTCTGTCGCACACACCGAAGCTTTTGTACATCTGTGATCGTCTGGTTCGGATATACTATTCATCGTGCATACTTATATTCGCAGATATGGCCAACGGTTGAATAAGAATAAGAAAAATGTATATGCGTATGCGTGCGTACGTGCCTAACAGCCCTACGACCGTTAACAATATACTCAAAATCCACCTACATTTAAACTATCGAAAGAAAATGTTTTGTTAGATTTTTCGTGGAAACTGAAAGTTATAACATTCGTTATGCTTAAAATAAATATAATTGCTGTCATTATTACATGGAATAATTATTATGTTTTATATTGTATACACTCATGCATGCGTCAATTTTAATATTTTGTAAAATTAAAGATGCGTAAAATTAAAGGAATTATACAAAAAATAAATTTAATTTAATTTAATTTAATTACTAATCAATGAAATTAGGTAAATCATTTATTAAAATGAATAACTGGGCTCAGATAGGCATTTCAACAATATTGTAGAAATGTTGCAATATATTCTTGTAATATCGCTAGAATCTTCTATGCTGCTGGATATAGGAACAAAAACAGTAGGGTACAATAACATCATTAATATTTTTGAAACTATGATAGGTATATGTACTTGTAAGTTTTTTTTTAATATATCAAGTATGTTTTAATGTATGCACAAAACCTAAAATATATTCTTTTTAAGTGAAAGTATATAATGCATTATTTACGTAGTTAAATAAATTCTATATCTAAAAATACAGGTTATTTTTAACGAGGATATTATATTTTAATTGTTATAAAACTTCAAATTTAAAATATTATTTTTGTTCCCTGTTCACTCTACCTTGTTTTTTTATGTTTTTTTTATATTAAAAAATTCCAAAACAAAATACACATAATTAAATATTGTCGTTAAACTTTTATTTGTAATGTCGAATTTGTAATAGAATGCCAATGACTTTCTCGTTTACATTATTTCGCACGTACATATAAGAAATGCTATTTTGGTAACACCGTACGTGCTCTCTTTTTCTTTATTTCTCTTTTTCTCTTTTTCTCGGTGCAAATTCAAAGATAGTACAGAGTTCGAAAAAAATTCTTTTTAATTTCTAATTTATTATTAGGAAATAAATTTCTGTATCGTTTTTTTTACTACTGTTTTAAAAGTTTTTTGTGAGTTCAAAAAATTTCACTCTTATGTTACCAATTGTAAGCGCTTTTTCAAATTTAAAAGTATTACTTTTCTATTTCTTAATTTTGTACAATAATAAATTATATTTTGATTTTTATACAAATTAAATATTATTTTTACTAAAGGTAACATATATACAAATATGCATATAAATGTAATTGTGTATATTTTTAATTCTTTTTGAATTCATTTCGAACAGATTAGATACACTGATTTATAAAGAACTTAAATGTAGAAAACTATAAATAAACTCGGAGTAAATAAGAAATTCTTAAAGCATTTTAAAAAAGATTTATCTTCAGGAATTTATAGAAGAATACAATAAAATACTTTAAAAGATTATATACACTTTGTTTACAATTGAAGATTCATAGTGTTCCGTTCGTATTACATTAACAAATGTATATTTTAGAAAATAAAGAAGAGTGCTTACAAAAAGAAAGTCACCGATCAGTGGTCATTAGCAAAATACGAGAAGAGATTGAGTTAAGTTATATTTTAGTTACAATAAAATAAATTATTAATATTAGTGGATCTTTTCAAGAATAAATTTAATACAAGTAAAATGGTTATGTGAGCTTCTGCGGATGTTAGTGCGTAAATTATATATTTATAAACACAATAGATAAAATTTGTAATCAATTGGGATGTACTTATCAAATAAAGTTTAAGTAAACGCAAACATTTCAACTCTGGATTTGAGTCATCTTCATTAATAAGCACATGTGTGTGTGTGTGTGTGTGTGTGTGTGTGTGTGTGAATTACATCAAAAAGAAATATGATGTACACAATAATACACAAACATCTGTCATTACTGTTATTACAGAACATTATTTAAAATATTCGCATGATTTCGAGTGGGGTAACGTCGAAATCTTGGACAAAAATATATCTTAAAACAAAACGTTTAATCTTATTTATCTTATTTGTCTTATTTATAGTTTTGATACAAGTTTTTCATTCCCTTTTCTCCTTCTTCTCTGCTTGTTTACCTAGCTATATAGAACAAAGGAAGGAGAATATTTATAATATATCCGGTTCTCTCTTGCGCTTTCATTGTAGTTTGACTTCCGCATTGAAGAGGGCTTCCTAATCCAGAATCAAAACGATTTTATTTACTTTAACTTTGTTTGAAAGAATTCCATTCTTGATTGTTAATCGAGTAACATCTCTCTCTCTCTTGAGTTAGTAAGTTTTCTTATCTTGGCTAGACCATATGAATTCTGGATGGAACTACGCATTTTCAAATTATTTGAAAATTTGTTAAATTATTTTCTGATATAAACATCTTATTGAAGCTTTATTTGAAAATTTGTAAGTTAAAAAATTATTTTGAGGATATCAAGATGAAGAACTTCATTTGGTAAGTACATCTCATTAGTTAAATTGTATTTATCGCGTTACGTATAATTTGGTATAATTTATACACCACATTCGCGAAGAGGTTTATATAACATAATAAACGTCTTACTTTTATTAATTATACTTTAGCGCATATAATTTTCAGAAATATCTTTGAATATAATTTTTGTACAAAACTAAACGAAATTGTACTTGTTTGTCTAATTTATTTTCATTATAAAGACCTGTTAATGGTTCACCTTTAAAGATTAATATTAATATATTTAATATTTAAAGAAAGAGAAATGAAATACTTATTAATCTTAAGCAAAACAACATACAACAAATTACATACAAAATTTTTAATAATCGTAAGTCATCTAGTTTCTTATTTAAAGAAGAGAATCTTATTTTAAATATTATCAAGAGGTTAAAAATAGAGCAATTTATTTTATTTAAAGTAAATACGTTTCTCAGACTCTTATTTTTCTTTCTCAAGTATATATCGGGAAGTTGATTTTCTGCACACGCGATTCTGTTATATTATTCTGATTTGTGTTTTCCACAACACATGTTAGACACCGGCTTTGGCAACAGACCGAGTACGTAACAAAGGCAGAACCACCGAAGGTGGTGTGGTGGAGCGGCTTGGTACGTTGATACTCTTTTCAGCCCTCAATCCGCAGTTCTACGCGGTCCGCAGCCTTCGACGGTTGCCTGTCTGTCCGTTGCAATTTTCCGCCGTTGTTGTTCACTGTCGATTTTAACCGTCGATCTGCACTTGCCATATGTATTTACTCTAGTCCGTAACACCAATCAACTACACTTTTTTTTTTCAAATATTATTATATCTGTTCAAACTTTGTTTTGATAAGAAGCTTGCGAACTAAGTAAATCTATACTGTAAATTTTGAGTGATTGGGTCTCTTTATCATATTTCAATGACATTGGAAATAATTAATTGACTGTACGTGAAGATTTTTCGAAATCCATTCGAGAAAGTGACGCTTTAAAGAAACGTAAGAGAGTTGGAATTTTTATTGCTGGAAACCATACAGTGAAATGCTGGTAAGAATTTATGAAGTTTAAGAATTTATAAGTTTCTTTAACCGCAAATTGTCGTTTGCATGTTTGTGAGAGATAATTTTATCAAGTTGTAGATATGTAAGTTCGCAGAAAAATAAAGCGATAATGTTTGATGATGCTGTTTTGACGTATCGTATAATACGATAAGAATTCGGATCATATGATTTTAAATTAAATTGATCATTTTATATTAAATAAACAAATTATAAAAGAAAGGCGACAGTAAATCAAGTTAGGAGATAGTTAGGTTAGTATCAAGTATCAGATGTATAAGATTTTATTTTCTTGGAGGGTAAAAATAAAATGTAATATACATGATAAAAATTGAAATGATAAAAACTTGAAATATTAGTTGTATTTAACAAAAAAGTAGCTTTGTAACTATTGAAAGATTATTGTCTGCGCGACTGGAGTATTCTTTTAGAATTTTAAAATTTAGATTCTTTACAATTCAGTATTGGGTCGATTTCTAAAGCTGCCTGTACCGGCTAAATCATAATTTTTGTATTATGGCGATTATATTATCATACCATTATCATAGTTGAAAACTTATTTCGTAAATAATTTCGTATATAATTTTTATCCGAAGAATATCGCCTTCTCGGAATCGCGAGAGAATACGCGAATATAGAAAATCTGTTCAGCTGTTCGAATCGGAAAAAGGATAACACAGAGACAGACATGTGACGGTTAAATTGACGAACATACACAGTGGCACCGAAAGCAGGTAATATTATAATTAACACGACGCGTTTAAACTGCATTTACCTATCAGAACATGTATCAAATAATCCGACATTGCAGTCAAACGCAATATTGTACACGCTGTAATCCGCTAGGAAAATAAGATGCAATCGATGCATCTCGCATAGGAAACTAAACCGAAGGATCATATATATTTTAAAAGAGAGATTTCTAAGCCAAAAGAGAGATTTCGAAGTCAAAAACAATTACTTTTTTCTTATTTTACACATTCGAGAATCCTTGTACAGGATTAAAATAAACGCATTTATACGTGTCTAGGAGGTGGAGTTTATACCGAGAACGACAAAAATTTCGAAATCTTAAGAAAAATTTTTTGTAATACAGACAACTTTAAGATTCTCTCAAGCTTTTAATGATTGTTACTTCTAAAGGTCAATTTTTCTCTAAAGTAAAAACGCGCGCGCGCGCGCGTGAAAAGTGAAAACTTTTTGTATGTGTATACAATACAAAAAATTTTTACTTTTCACATTTCTGCTCTATAGAGAAAAAATTATATCGATATCCTTTATTATTAGATTAGTGTATTAATTTAAATCTATAAAGAGTCTAAAAGTATATTTTGAGCATAGACAATTATAATTATCTAACAATTATAATAATCCTTTAACCAAACAAACACAATTATGATTGTAGTTAGACATTTTATTTCCGAATAATGCCTGCAGCAGACAAGTGAATACTTAGAAAATTATTATTAAGAGTTGATTAGGAGTTAATTTATATCCTAATTTATAGGAGTTAATTTATATCCTATTATATATATATATATATATATATATATATATATATATATATTTATATGTATATATATATATATATACTTTTTTTCGGAACAGAATTTGTTTTGCTTCTGTTGTTACTTCTTTATTTGTTGACAATTAATATCACACTCTCTTTTTCTTTTTGTCTCATACATATATTCCCCATATTTACCGAGAACAAAACAAAACTGTCAGAAACTAAATCTCGTTAACTACTTAGATTAGATTGTCCAGTATTGTCCACCACTTTATTGTTCGCTACCCCCAATGACACGCAATGGTAAAACAACATATGAAAGCAGCTTTAAAATAAAAAAGATTTTAAACCCACAATTTAAAGAGAATAATAGAAGTTTTATATATTTATGATATGACTGGTTTATGGAATTACTCCGTGCCGACATAACATAACAGCCACACAGCAAAATGTTCAATAATTCATAAACATTGCTTCTATTTTCAATATGCCGAGGTTCCGGTCTTGGCTTTAATGTGCAAATGGACTTGCCAGTGACTTGACAAATCTAAGGCGTTTTTTTGTTATTCAACCAGAAGCTATTACAACTAACGTTATTTTCGTCTTCAGGAATCGGAAGACGAAGATAGCCTTAGCCGTGGTTGCTTCTGGTTGCATAAAAAAATGTCATTGTTGTATGTGTCTAAAATTTTAAACAATTTTAATTCTTGTCCAATATCAGCTGCTATTCAATCTCACCCAACATTTTCCTATTAATGATAAAATACTTAATAAAAATAATAACAAGGATTTTGATTATTTTTAAAACATTTTACTCTAAGTGTTTTATTTAATTTTTAATTCAAATATTTGGAAGCAAAAAATATTACATTTTAATACAATTAATTTCAAGATATTAATTTTTAAACATGTATTAAGGGATCAGTTTTATCGAAACGGTAAAAAAATCGAAAAAATTTGTTGCATTTGTTGCAAAAATTTAACATGTAGAGAATGTCTCTAAAATCATTTTCAAAATTCTAAATATTTAGAAAGTTACGCAATACTTTTTGAGACCGCGCGCAGGTAAAAATCGGATGGTACAGCGAAACGACTCAAAGTCAAGAGTTGCAAAATTTATATCGATATTTTAAGCATTTTCAGATTATTTGGAATTACGTTATTATTATATTTATTTTAAACAACTATATTTGTGCAGTTCTATTTTTAATTAATACATGTTTTATTAAAATAAACAACTCTTTCATTAAAATAGAATATGAAGAGCATTTATTCCACAAAAATCCTTGCTATATCTTTTACAAATTCTAGCGGACACATGGGGAGAGAGTGTCTGTTTATATTTTCTAATCTCAAAAATGTCAAAACGCCTCAAAATTGATCACTTTTTATCTTTCTTTGGGATGTCTCTTGAAAAAGTACGCGTTCAGTACCGCGTCGGTAATTCTTTAAAGTGAACAAAGGCATATCCTGTCATTCGTCAAATGCTCTTAATTATCTTTTCACGCTGTTTTAAGTACTTGCTAGCTCTTCGTTTCACGTACAATAGAATGAAGGCGGCTTGCGCTGCTCGTAAACGATAACATCAGGCAGGAAGAGACGTCGGGATGTCACCTTCTTGTTCGAGAGGGCAAGATGTCCACGTTTCGCGATGGCCGCCCTTAATTGGTTCTAATTAATGACCGGCTGTCATCAGACTTGTGACTCATGACGCGTGCAACTCGAGCAGAATTCTAGCATTATCGCCTCTTTACGCCGTACTGCGCATTTACCGAGATTCTTGAGATATACGAACAATTTAATGTTTGATATCATAATTTGAAAACAATCGATAATTAACAGACTTTAAATGTACAAGACATCACGGCACTTGAAAAAAAGTCACATCGTTAATTATCGCAATTTCAGCGACATTTCTTGATAGTCTAGCAAAATTCTATGCTCTACAGTCATTTTTAAACAAAATTTCGGCTGCTACTTTTTTAATTTTGGTTTTTTAGATCACAACAAAAATGCGGAACTCTTTTTTATTTTTATAAGAAACACCATTCTATTAACATAAAAAAATAATGATAGTTTCAGTAGTATTTTTTATAGTTCTACAGTTTCTTATCAAAATGAAAAAAGTTCCGCATTTTTTATATTAAAAAATCAAAACTGGAAATATTATAGCGTTCTAATTTCACGAATTTAGCACGACACTTCCTCTCTAAGCACAAGAAAAATAAATATATATTTTAGTTTTGGTTACAATTAAAGATCGCGAAAAGTTGATATAAAATTTTAATTAAAATTTAAAATTTACATTAATATGAGATATGAAATTCGTGTTAGCTGATTATATTAATATCAATTAACGAAGTTAGGATGTATTTACATCTAACAGCCGGTTTATACTTGAAGAGCAGAAGTAACAAAAGTATAGCAAACGAGTTAATCGGGTTTTTCTTGATTGAAGTTGGATGCTTTTTATTATATTTTATAAACGACAAATATTTATAAGATGTTTAATTCATATTTAATTAATTTTATACATATAAGTTTTACAGCTATATAAGTTACTATTATAGTAAATAATACTTATTATAGCTGTACAACTTTTATATTAAATTAAAATTATATTAATAGATTGCAATACATTTTTTTAGAAAGAGAAGGAAAGAATTCTTAATAAAAAATTCAAAAGATCAACATTCCTGTATATATCTTACTGGAAATCTAATGTTGAAGAAAGAAAAAAAAAATAAATTCTGAAAAGTCAACTTTCGCAACACAAGCAACGGCTTTGCGGTGGTGAAATTGTTTTGTTTGGGCGATTAAATTCAACGAAATGAGTTTAATCATTGTGTGTGGTATCACTCAGAATTTCCTTGCTTGTGTTCTTAGATTGGAACTATTTGTTTTGCGATCAATTTCACAAAAACGAATTCGACCGGCTTGTCGCGTCGTTGGAGGGAGAAAAACTCTGGGTGCGTCGAATTAAATCGTGAATAACGGGGGATGAATCATCCCCCTCTCCCAAAACATGGCGAATCGAGGCGATCGATATCAAAGGCATCTTCATGTTGCTGCCGCGCCCGTCGCGCCAATGCTTTTTCGCGTGGATTCTTGAATATTATAACAATATCGATTCCCCATACTAGCAACATATGTAACGCTCATTTATATAACTGACGTAAAACGATCGCTTGACACGATCAAGTAGAGGTTTATGCTTTCACTTTCAAATGTGACGCGATGATGATCGAGCCAAGAAAATTTAACTTCTAAAACTAAAATTAGAATATAATACAAAATAAAAAAAAATTTAATTAACAAAATAAAATTTAAACGTGTGAACGAAAATTATATATATTTTTTATCGCACGTGACAGCGTCGCTGTGTGTACTTCCATGTCGTATCTTCTGTACACTTCCGGTTGCGACAGTTGCTTCATTGTATGTATTCCTACTGAAATTCAGGACAATAAGAGAGACGCATGTTGAGTTCAGAGTCGTAGTTGATCTTACAGCTTTTGTATTGTTCCATTCAAGATCGACTTCGTCGCGTTGTGGGTACAATCTCTCAGATATTGCTATTGTTAATACAAACATTTATATATATTTAATAATTGCTATTAATTGCAAATATTTTGTGAATTTTCATTAAGAAACGTCTGAACTATTTGGAAAAATTATATTGCAATTAAGAATCTGAAAGTAATCTAATTTTTTTTCATGACAAAGCAGTCTATGAATGGAACTAAATTTTATTTAGTATTTTTACTAATATTCTAGAAAATAAACTAAACTTTATTGTTTCTAAATTTGACAGAAATTATTTCATCAACGAAGAAAGATTGAGGCAGAAGACGTTTATTGTAATTGAGAAGATAACGCTTCTCGAAGATGAGAAATCAGGCGATGCTAGCATGATCAACATCGGTACGATTAGTATCCTGATACTCTTCCTAATCCTCGACAATTTCGAGGCAATTACAGTCGTAAACCATCATTCTGACGATGAATATATCCTTGAACACGAAGTCCTTCGCAAAGACGCGCTCGTTGAAGCGAAGAAACTGGAGATATATTCTGGTAAGAATTATTTTTTGTCAATAACGTTACGTATAAAACTATAGAATTAAGCAGAATTCTTCTAGAATTTTTCTCAATATTATTCTATTTATACATATAAGAATATAATCTTCCCGCGCACATTAATGCCTATTTCTATCAATGTAGATTAACTTTAATCTTGGTTCAACTTACTCTTCGTCTTTTTCTAGTTCTAAAAATTAGAAAAAGACGAAGAGTAAATTGAACCGAAATTAAAGTTAATCTACATTGGTGGAAACGGTCATAAGAAATCATTTTAGGAACGTCGAGCGTTTAAGGAAATAAACAATTTCTTATACATATATGTAAAAATTAAAATTTATATAAGGACACACAGGATATTTTTAACATATAAAATATTAGAAATTTTATAGTAGTCTTATATTTTTAATAATTTTCATTTTTCTTTGGTAAGATTTAAATAAATTTCTTTACTCAAGTAACTTTCTAAATTTAGGTACTAATACTTCAAGAATTAATTTCAAATAATAATTTTGTTATATCTTAAAATAAAATTAAAAAAATTAATGTCTATTTATTTTTACTTAATTCCAATATAATAAAAAACTATCCGTTTATTTCATTGTTTATAAAAAGAAACTATGATGAGTCTTGATATCCTTGTCAATAAATTGAAGAAAGCAAATTTGTCGAGGAATCTATTTTTAAAAGAATTTATTTCTTTCCAAGTTCCAAATGTTACAATATATACTGATACATCTTAACAGCATTTTTAGTGCAGCCTTTTTTTCCAATTTAGTCCAGTTGCTAAAAGCGTCGCATTAACGCTCTTGCCTGATTCCTACGACCGGTCCATAAAGCTTCCTTACGATACACAGAAATGTATTTATCTTACCTCCGAGAATAGCTGCTTTGATCCATCTAACCAGCGTCGCACGATTGACGTTCCAAAATTTTTGTTCTGTCAATCACATCCTAGTCGACATGGATAAGAAAGGTATGCGTGTTCACAAAGAATAGAACACGCTATTTTTGTATTTAAATCATAGCAATGCTGGCTATTTTATTTCTAAAAATTTTGTTTAATAAATTTAACTTTCCATCTAACTTGCACGTGCTTCTACGTTCTATACAAAAATTATAATTTATTTTTAATGTATAGTAACAAATCGTATTTAGTATACTAATTTGCTTTTGAATTAATTTTACAAAATAAATTTTTATCCACACCTTAATACACTAAAAACGATAAATTTTATACTAACTCATCAACAATTCTTTTAAATTGTTATACTACGTACATATTAATGATTCGATAATACAGAAGATTATGTATACGTTATGTATTTATGATTAAAATCATCATTAATTACTACAAATTAAAGTGTGGTAATTAATAATAAATGTGAGAAATTAAAAGTACAATTTCTATTGTTAATCCATGAAAATTCAATTTTCTTGATTTTTACTGTTTGCTATTAGATTAAAAATTTTTTTACATTTTTTTCATTTTATAGCGTATGAATTTTCTGTTGTATACGTACGTTCACATCACATCGAGACACCTGATGATAATACTGTAACAACGCGACCAACTAAGCATGATTCTCATTACAATAATTCGAATGACTGAGGAAGTTGATGATTACCCCCTAATATTATTCGCGTGAATTAGGAATTGTCGGTCGTGCAGTCCTAATTTCTGTAATTCAATCCTTTAGTCGTGACTCGGAGAAACCTTGTAAAGACTGCCATACACCTGTTGCTTGTTATGTGCGAACGATTTCAAACTTTCAATTGTTATTGAAATGATAAAAAAAGAAAATCGGTAATTATTGCTGTATGTATAATGCTGTTAACGGCAATTAGAAATTCTCGGTCATTGTGTGCGTAGTTCTCATATAATTCAATTAAAATTTCTCATCAAATATTGTAAATACAAAGAATACGCGATCTCTTATCGCAAATTTAGCACGGTCTAACGATTCGCGAAGGCGAAACTTATATACAATATACATATTTGTGATCGATGTCGATACGACGATACATCTCTATCGTCGCGTCACAAGCAGATAATTCGCTATGTCCGCGACACAATTTTATAAAAGATTACGTAAGGAGCCTCGAGATGCTAATTAACGTGAATCATGGATGCGGATTCGACGCGATTGTCATGTATTTTAATCACAGTCGCCGGCATCGAGGTTAATGAAATATAATCCTTAATTAATAAGTAGTCGTCGTACGTTCAGCTTTATTCTTCCTGAGAAATACGGCGTCTTGCACGTGCCATTTTACTCGTTCAGTGACGAAGATTGAAGATATTATAACAATACGGCAATTTTTCAAATTGCCGATCTTTTTTCTTTAGTTCAAACTCTTTCCTCTCCCTCTCTTCTTCTTCTTCTCTCTTTCTCTCTCTCTCTCAATTATTTATACTAATCGCTTATTATTTGCAGGACCCATTCCGGGATGCAAGCTTTGCACCTACTCCGAGATGACTTACTGCAAGAATGGCAGCGTTATCAATGATCATTGTTGTTGCGACGGCAGCTTCAATAGTAGGTATTCGAGGTTGCATGGAAAATAAATGAATAATTTTGTAAGGCTGACTAGTTTTGTAAGTAAAACTATTCTGACTATTTTTGTGGAATATTTTTGATGATAAACTTTGCTTGCCTGAAAATAAAAGATATCAGAGGTGTAAGGTAAAAAGTTACATTACAATTATAGGAAATTCATTCAGTTATTACTTATTATTTTACAGTAAAGTAAATCATACTATTCTCAAGACTGTAAACTCGAACAACTCTCAAGATTTTATTTGTATATTTTATTACCGCGCAAATATATTTTGTTAGCACCATGCAAAAAATATTTGTTGATAAAATAAATTTTATGTACGGTAATTTACAGATTGAGAAATAAATAACAAATTGCAGTAGCATAAAATTTATTTTATGAAATGTAAAACTCATCTTACAGTGTGGCTATACGACGACTGTTCGTTTACCAAAAAAGTAAAGTAAATTTTTCGTAAGTGGGCGTCTCTCTATATATGGACCTCAATTTCAAATTTACTAGAATTCCAGCATATATTACTTTACCTTTTCTCGATGTGGAATGATAATATAATTAATAACACTCTAGATAAAATTATACGCGAGCGCCCGTAACTCATTTTATGATGAGTTAACGAAGCAGCACGTGATTTATCTCGGCAGTAACAACAAGCCGATCGAAATCGGCTTAACCTTCTCGACGACGGAAGTTGTATTTTCCACTCTCGTCCTTCGTTTATTCATGCAGTGATGAAGTCGTATGAAAAACCACAGTCCCCGGCCGACGAATTCGTGCGTGAACAATCGGCCGTGGCGAGCGAGCGCTTGTGCAACCGCGCTTCACGGAAATTTAGAGCAACGGCAATGATAGTGAGCGCAATTTCACAATTTACACAATACCAACGCGAGTCGTGCGACGTAATCACAATTATTTTTAGTCGATACACTACGTGCCGTTACAACTCGAAATGCATGTTAATACCTTGAATAACCGTGGGATCGACAAAACGCTTACGTATGTTATAGATTTCCTCGCGGTATCCTTAGAGGTACCTTCAGAAAGTTTCGGAAGCTTATAAAAATTATTTATTAAAATTGTTCAAATGTAAAAGATGTGATACAAAAGTAATATTAAATTGAAAGAGTATAATGAATAAATAAATTTTTAATATTTGGTACTACGAATGTTATGTAGTTCTATATAAAATATTACGCTAAAATTGTGATAAGTTTATGTATTTAAAGGAATAAGTCATATCATAAATTTAGTCTAACTATATATGTTTATGCTTTATTAAAAAAAAATCTATTTTTTAGATTATTTTTCAATTACTTAACTAATTCAATAAAGTGTATTTATTATTAACAAAACTTGACATCGTTCGCTTCTAGAAATAAATTATAATATTAGAGACGTTAAGATTGCAAGAAGAAGAATGTTAAAATTACATAACTATCAATTTTCAAATTTAAATTATTGTAAATCGCAATTCAAATTATTTTAAATTTAACCCTCCTTTAACCTAAATAATTATTTAAACGTCATATAATTTATCGACTTAAAGGTCATAATTTTTTTATATGCCGAGAAGAGTTTAATTCCCTTTTTTTTTTTGAACGGAAGGGCAGTCACCTGTTCAGGAAATCATTCCTCGTCGTAATGAATTATCCTTGTCCTTCCACACGCGTGTATAAGATCTAACGAGTGATTCATTCGCGCGAGTCATCGAGAGTCACTTGAGCATTCTGCACACTTCCCGAACTCCTCAAACAGAACTATCGTTCATCGACCTGCACAACCTTTGCTCGAATTTCTAATTAGCACGATATAGTATGCCATGAAACACTATTGGATGAACTTACTTCAAACCAAACATTAAATGACAATATTAACATATTTACAAGTTTGTACATTCTTGTACACTTCTCAAAAGAAATAAACATCGATAATCAAACCAAATTATAAACTTATTTCTATCTCGCTAGCAAGCATAACGAATTTAAAATGATTAATTAAAAAAGACATTTCAAACACGATTTGATTTTTTTATAAAGTTTTCCAATTACAAATTATATTTTTAAATTATATATTGACATAAATATATATATGTATGAAGAAAGTAAACTTTTATGCCTATAAAGTTTTTTAAAAACTTTCAAGAAGTTCGATAAGTATTAATTTAAAAAAAAAAGTATAGAAATACTGTCGTGTGTAGAATTAAAGGTGTTTCTAAATTACTTGTGAATTATTTGTATTTTCGTTCGTTTAAGACGTTGAATTCGTTATCATTGCATGACCCGCGTGAAAATTCTATAGGTGTACGAAGTTGCATTGTTGCACGCAGCAGCTATGCACGTGGAATATCTAAAACTCGAACCACCTTGCAATCGCATTTGTGAATCATCCGTGCGTTTTGCGCTCGTTTCTAATCGCTTGCGATCGATTAAGCATTTGTGTCGAGGCATTTATCTCGAATCATTCATGTCATTCTTTCCGGAATTGATAACATGCCGGAAGCCTCCGATATCGTTAGGTAAATTAATTATCGTCCCACGAAACCGGTTAATTATCGCAACACTTATATTTAATGGAGATTTCAAGCCCCTCCGAGATATGCGTAAAATTATGTTTGCTACGCCTTAACGGCACAATGCCTTCGTGACGTCGTAATTTCCTACTGCAATTGCACTACTTATTCAAGTACTATTAATCTATTATTTACAATAACTCCGGTTATTAACTGGATCAAAGAATAATAGGCAGATGGCCATTTAGAAAATCATAACGTGATTAATGAGAGCTAGCAAAAATATAGGTGATATTTAATTATAAAAAAAAAGATAATATAGTCAGAGTTACATCGATCTCATACTGAACAATAAAAATTAAATGTATTGGTCATTATTTTGCTCGAAGTTGCCAAATTCCGAAGTATCAAAGTTAAGAAAATACACGTTACAAGAAAGCTGCTTGTCACGAGAATGTAATTTATCTGTTTGTTGTTTCAGAAGTGTTTCTCTTCGTCGAGCACACTTGTCGCGTGGGACCAGAGGAATGCAAGGTGCACGCTGAAGACTGTGCGGAATATACGAGACTGCGGGAATGCTGTTGTCATTCGTACTTGGCTTCCACCTGTAAGCGCTAAAATTCTTTAGGCGTTTTGTCTATCATAAATACTATTTTACGCTCTTTCTTGTCGTAAATCATACAATTTTTGAAGTTATACGACATCAATCGGAGATACTTGTCTACTTATAGCATATTGCGAAATATGAGTTCAAAGGCAGGCGTTTTATTGATGCGCCTACATGCGCGTTGATTAAAACTTTATCTAGGCGATTATCTAAAGCGAAGCTGATTATAGAACAATTATTCTATGATTAATCTTTGTAATAATGTCGATAAAAAAGGCATTTTTTTATCTCGGCAGATTTCATGATACAAAGTGCAAATTTCTCAGAGTAATACAAAGTATCATTTTTAGCTTTATTATAACTTCGTGATACGATATCATAGCAATGTCATTCGTAATCCCAAGGGTGTCGATATGCAAATGCAAGAATATACTTTGGAATCATCCGATCCGCGAACTATGCTCGAATTACGAACTTATTATCGCATGCGGTGTCGACTTTTAAATTGAATGGCGATAGTATTGTAAAAGAAATATATATATATATATTCTGTAAGATCAATTATATAATTATTTTTATTCTTAATTATGTTATTATGTATCAAGAACACATTTTTATTAACACTTTCTGTGATGGGTCACCGATGATCTAAGACATTCGGACGGTGAGCTAGACTTTCTGTTCAAGCTGTTTTTTATAAAAATAATTTTTGAATTTTTAATTAAATATGTTATAAATTACATTTTACATAACAAATATAGAATATCGTCTGTTTTCCACGCAACAGACAAATCACCTAAAATTGATGCGGCATGAAACATTTTATTAATCATAAAATCTCTCTACTCGTCTTATGCGCTTTTTAAACAAATGAATTGTTGGATTCATTATTGCAAAAATATTTAGAATATTTCTATGCAGTTACTAATATTTTAGAATATTATTTCATACATATTATCATATAGTTATTACATCACATAGTGATCATTATAATACATTGTAATAGCAAATTAATAAGAGAATTTCTTTTGCAGGGAAACACCTAGCGAATGGCGTCGAATCACGGGCCAGTATGAATATCATCAAATTTGTGATGATCCTTGTGATGATTCTCAGGTTACATCTGTCGTTGGCCTAAAACGCACAACACCAAAAATTTTATATATTATTAATTATTTTAATAAATTGTTTTTATTACCGAGAAAAGGAACTGACAATTCTTCGATAAAAATTCGACTTTAAATATAGGATTTAAAAAAACGAATATATGTAAGGGAAACGAAATTAGGAAACGAGAGAAAAAGATAATATTATATTTTAAATACAATCTTCTAAGACATATTATTTATAGAAAAGATATTGATTGTGATAATACGAGAAGGCTGAGTAATATTGAACATTTTAGATTTTTCGAGGTTTCGTTTTCTTGGATGACGAAAATTAAATGTAATGTACATAAAACATTATTTTTATTAAAAAACACACTTTTAATTTTATTTTTCTAAAAATAAAAGTAGCCAATCTTTTACATTTTTAAATATAAAAATATGTCGTTGACGAAATGAAATATTATTACATTTTCTTGTAATATTTTGCCAATTGTAGGTAGTATTGTTTTGAAAATGAATTTTTTTAAACATATTTTTAGGTTCCGCGATTATCTATGAGTAGTGATTTTTTAGTAATATGTCTTGTTCCAATAGCTTTTAATCTATCTCGTAATGTACTATTCCAAACTCTCAAAAAAATAAGAAAAATGTTCGATACTATCAAACAAAAACAAGAAAATACTCGATACCATCTAAATGATGTACAACAAAGAAACAATGTATAAAAGGAATTTTAAAATAAAAACGATATTATAAACGATATTATAACTATAATTTAAAAAATAATAGATATAAAAAATAATAGATACTATATTGATAAACTAAAAACAAAATTCGACTTACATATTGACTGATTAATATATACAGTTAACTCTATGCTGGCAACAGTTACATAACAAAACATAATAACTCACACATAATAACTCACAAACACTGCCTTCATTCTCAATAGAGAAGTCCTGGCTCTCATGTGTGAGTAGATTTGCCAATAGCTTAACAAAAGCTGTTACATGCATCTAAAATTTTAAACAATTCTTATCCGATACCACTCGATTTTCCTCTATGAATTGTGTATATGTACAAATGAGGTGTAAATATATTTTGCGCAAATTTTCAGAATTTTAATTATAAACAAAATATTATTATGCAAATTACTGATAATTTCTGTAAACAAGAACTCATACAAAAAGTTACAAACCTAAAATAAATATGTCTCTCTCATAAAATATATTGCATTGTATCGCCGAGAAGATTTAATACAATGTTGAACGTTTCGTGGTAATATGATGTATGAGATTGTTAGTGGCACGCGATCTATTGTCTAAGGCTTAATTGCTATTACGACAACATTTACTATACGTACGTGACAAATATAAGAGATATATTTATACTTTAAATTCCAATGAATATCATTCCTACGAAAATTAATTTCCGATAAGTCAACAATGAAGTAAAAAATACTAATTTTTAATCCAATAATTCCAGAAAATTAAATAACAGAATCTTTCAAGTTAATATATATTAAATTTCAATAAAAAAAGTATTACATACTTTGTGTTTTTGAAAATTAGATATTTGAGAAAGAGATGTATCCACAAGATTACGAATTTTTGTTAACAATGTTCAGTAAAATTGTAAAAAAATGCAATGTCAGCAATTTTTTCACATTAAAATTTTTTAGAAAATTTTTAATTTTATCAAACTTTAAATTATTTTAAATTATGTGCATAAATATAAACGGCATACTTGCTAGCATAAACAACATGCATTATTCTACTATTGGTGCTTATGTTTACTATTGAATGGTTTGCTTGATTTATCATGAATTGTTGAATGGAATTGTTTTCTTATCATAAAGATAAAAGCTCAAGCATAACAATTCTATGAAAAAAAAATTGCCTGGACTTTCTAGCTAATCCGCCTCATTTCGATCTACATTTCTCAATTTAATATATATACATCCAATTCTACTTTAAAATTGACGTAGATATAGTTGGATATCAAATTTTTTTCATTCGTAACGTTAAGCGTCACACAATAATTCAATTGATAACAAAATTTAAACAGTATTAATTGGAGGAACATCATAAATCGATTTTTTTTTTACAAAGATTATCATTTTTTAAATAAAAATTATTAACTAATTTTTTATTGTTTTTTAGATAAAAAGTTACAGTAGAATTTTATACTATACAATATTAAATTTTATATGATATAATATCATATAAAATTATGTAATTCTTTCTTTTAAATTAATCAGGAAATACAGTCTCCGTAAACAGAATCTCCGTAAAAATCATGTTTTAATCTCTCATATAATAATCGAGCACATATGCTCGTGCATACGCATTTGTTTACTTTTACGAAGGTCGGTCGGTCCCAAGTTACTTTTTTAGTTACTTTTATAGAGGTTCGACTGTATATATAATAAAATTTTATAATAATAATATATATGTAACCAATTACACACACACACACATATTGCAAGTAATACAAATATAGTAACTTTTAAAAACATATGATTGCGAAAAATATATAAATATGTATATATTTATTTGCAATTATTTGATAAAGCAGAATATTCGATGAGAAATAATTATTTGTTCTTGTTTAAAAAATTCTTATAATTTTTTTAATGAAAATAATATTATACGCACCGTGAACAAAATTATTTATGAAGATATTTATTATTATTTTCCAACATGTACGTCGTCTGCATACGTCGTCTGCATTTTTTTCTATTTTGGACTCACCGACACATAAGAAGAGAAAGATGATCATCAACCAGTTACGAGTAACGGGTACATCGACCGCGTTCTACGAGGAAGGCGAGGCCCAGCTAAAAGTTACGTGGGTTTACGAAAGAAATCGAAGAGCACGAACAGTGAACGATCTCATTTGTTTGAAAAATCTCAGCCGCTTCAAGAGCTGCAGCGAGTGCGCGCGGAAACTTTAATCTTGTTCGTTTTTTTTTTAAGGAGAAAATGTCACTATTAATTCTTTTCGGCGTTTTATTACATTGTTGTGCATTTGGTCTATCAGGTGAGTTAATTTACTCAATAATTATTTAATTGCACATCAAAGAAAACGATATTTTCTGTGACATGCTGTAAAAAAGAAGTTTATTAATTAAATCGTATTTAAATTGTATATAGATAGTAATTTGTCGTCTTGATATGACTTCTTCAATTTATTTGAATAATTTTTTTGTCGCAAAATTATTGAGCATATTTATTATATGATTTAAAAAAAATGCTATGTTAATGATATTATTTGTGATAATAATATCATGTGCTATTATCTTAATGTGTATAAATAAAATAAAGATTTAATAATTTTTGTTTAAATAGTTATATAAATTAAATATTAATTTTTTAATCTAGTAACACATTTTGAGTGTCGTTTTTGTAAATAAGAAAGAGAATTTTCTATAGAAAACTTTTCTTTAGAATTAAAACAGTTTTGGTAATCGAAATTTTGAAGAAGAAATTGTTTTATTTTAAATTTAATCATTTTAAAGTTGATCATGATATAAATGTTGATGATATTTCGAGTTGTCATATTTGATGAATTATTACGAATTTATTATAATTTCATAAGATATCAAAATCGTCACAAATAAAAAAGAGTGTTATTTTTTAAGAATTGTGAAACAAATTAAATAACAAAAATGACATGTGATCATGTTACTAATAATATGTTCTTTGTTTTATAAATATAAATAAAAAATATTTTAGTTTTAATCACATATTATACGTAATGTATTTCTTTTTAATAAAAATTCTTTCTCAAATATTTTTATTACTGTTTAAATGAAAATTCTTTTATGAGCGCCTTTCAGATAAACACGAGAAACTGGCAGGCAATCATATGACAGGGGCAACAAATGTGATAAACATGCCATTAACACCTTCACCAGAGAATGTACGGCAATTTCAAGGAAATTATCCTTTTCCTTCGCTCGGATACAAACCACAAAGGTAAGTTTATAAATTTCTTATATTCATTTTCACAAAATCAATTTATTTTGCATTATACAATTTAACTAAAAATCAATATTAAGAATCAATATTAGTCATTAGATCTTTTGTCATTAAATAATTATTAAATATAATTAATATTTATTTCTCTACACGTCCCGTAGCACAGACTTTTGCATAATGCATAACACATAGTGCATAAGAGAATCAACTAATCAGAATCTTTCCTTTCCTCTCATTTCATGGAAAAAAGAATTTCGATTGGTCGATTCCTTTATGCGCTATGCATTATGCGTTATGTAAGAGTTTGTGCTCCGGTCATATCTCAATAAAACCCAATGTTGCCATTACATCACACAAAAGCACAAGCACAACCACATATACATATCAGTGGGAATTACACTCGTTTTTGCCTTGAAATTCAGAAAATTTATTCGTGTAAAATAAAGCAAAACAAACTTGTCTTTAAGTCTTTAGAGTTTAATGGCGAATTCGATTAGACGCACTAATGTATACTGGTGCATAATAAAACCGTTGTACATTGATTCAATTTAAGTGTAAAAGTAAAATGTAAATTGCAAATATTTCAAATTATAAAATACATATTTTACCTCACAGCACAATAAAGTATATTGAGTATTTCACGATTTATTCCATTTATTTATAAACATATGTTTACGTTAATTTGTGTATGTTTTAATATGCAATGCGCATTGAATGCGTTCAATTGAATTCGCTATAAGTTTATAAAAAATATATGATCGACTCGCACTGTTCGTTTTCAAAGTCGAATGATCAATTTAATTTTTCCGTGAAAGAACCGATCTGCGATTTAATTGAGACACGAAAATCAATTAAAAAAACCGGAAATCGAAAAGATCAATTCTCCAAAAGATCTCTTCTCGATCCGAATCGCCCATCTCTACCTCACTTAGCGATACAGATCAGAAACGTGGATACATCGTGCAAATTGCTGGACGCATTGAGAAAAAGGCGCATTTTTAATATCACTTAATAATTTTCACAACTCAACGTCAAATATACCTGTTTTTGCGCTTAAATTAGCACGATGTTATCCAAGCATCCGATCTATATCGTTAAGTCAATAATTAGGTGTGTAATCGATAATTTTCTCATAGAGTAAAAAATTGGTTCTACTCTGATTCACCTGTGTACACATATATGTGTATGTATATCATACACATATGTATCTTTATACGTATGTGCATCAAAAAAGCAATTAACCTGGAAATGTCATCTGAGCTAATTTTTACAGCAGCAAGAAAACAAAGTTCAATCTCTCTCTCTCTCTCTCTCTCTCTCTCTCTCTCTCTCTCATTTACAGTAGTTTTCTTTATTGATCGAGAATCATTAATCCTACTTTATCTATTTTTTTATATTACTAGAAAATATATCAGTAAATCTATTTATATTTACACAAAATAACTCAATACTAATAAATTGTAGAATAATCAACAATAATGCAATATATTAGTAATAATAATTTATAAATTAGGATATAAAAATCAACTCTATGGTGATTGTTTATGAAATATGGTGACGTTTATGTAATAAAAACCTAGATAACTGTTCTCGGATTGAACAAAATTCATATTTTAATTTTATATTTTTATTGCAGATGTCCTCTATGCGATAGTTCGATTTATCCTTATTGCGGCGAGAAATTGTTCCACGACGCCTGCTGCTGTACCGATCCTTACGATTTACCTTATCAATGTAAATCAGCAGACTGTCGATTCCTACATGCCAACAGCTGCAGGGAGCACCGCTTGATTGCCAACTGCTGTTGCAACGACGATTATCGCACCCTTCTGAAGACCTTAGCGCAGAAATAAAGCTATCGCACATCGTGTATATTTATCATTTGCAACAAAATAAAAAACTTGAACTTAGTTGGATTAAAACGAAAAATTTCCTACTTATAATTTTGAATAATTTAAGTAGCATTTATGATTCATTTTTAAATAAAAATATTTTTTATTCAATTAAATTGAAAATTGTATTTCTTATTCAGAATATTGAATTGAGCAGTATTCACACACAAAATACTATAATATTATTTTTAGATTGAAAAGCATAGAAATATACTCCATGCCATTTCTATAAATAAATAAAAATGCATTAAAGATTGAAAAAAATAGACATTTGTTTCATGCATTTCCTATAAATGAATAAAAATGCATTCAGGATTGAAAAGGATATATTTTAATTCCATTCATGAATCTGTATTTCTGAAAATCTGAATCCATTTTAATCCATTTCAATCCATTCTCGTTTGCTGGGCTAACAAAAGTAGTGGCATATTGCCCAAAACGCCATTTCATCTTATAATGAGTACAATACGGCTGTTAAAAAATGAATCAACAATGTACTAAATATTTTCATTTTAATCTTTAAATCATTATAATTAATCTTTAAATCATTTTAATCTTTAAATCATTCTTTTAATCATTAATATATTAACAAGCTAATCGAGTTAAATATTGTGTGAAATATTTAAATAATAACTTACTTAAAGCACTATATTATAAAAGTTGTAAAACATTTTCGTATATCATACCGTCATAAAAACAATACTGTTGCCAAAAAATTCTTGATACTTATGCAACGTTAAGCACACGATTGTAAATAATTTTGTGATACTAACGCAAATGCTGCTAATCAATATTATTATGTTAAACATAACGAGTAGCATATTCCCCCAGGGAATGTCACTCGTTGTGTAGAATAACTGACATATTACCCGCAGTTACCCTACTAATTGTAAGAGCTCCTGGTCAAATACGGTCTCTTTTCTATTCCTAAACAAAGTTTGGCATCTAGAGAACAAGTTTTGTGAGTTACTGGTCTCAATTCATGCGCATCCTTTAACTGGCATAAAAGCTCGATCTACATAAGATGCAGAATTCGCGACGCAGAATACAGGTCGCAAAATTAGAAATTAATCTCTAACGTACTTTAATTATAATATGGTTGTAAGACGCAAAAAACAGAACGCAGAAAATTGGGTGAACTTCAACTTTCGCGTCCTGCGTCTTGCGTCTTACATATTGCGATCTATTACAATCTAAAATACGATTTAGATTGTAATAGTTTTGCGATCAACGTTCTGCGTCTTATATAGATCGGGCTTATAACTCCGAAGTTCACCTCTGGGTCACAAATGACTTAACGTGTGTAAAGAGCGTACATTTTTTTATAATTAAAAAATTTTTATTTTTTTTTCTTTATTTTCGACTAATTCTTGGTTGTATTGCAGAAATATTTCGTGAATTTATTAAAAAAAAATTTAACTCTAAAACAATAGCTTAATAAACACGATTTTTGGTATCCTTGTAAATGTTGTCAATAATATTATATATTATGTCTGTAATGTTATAAAGAACATTTTCCTAATAAATTATAAGTTTTTTTCAACACAATAGCAATAATAAAATGCATTGTTTAAAATGTAAATGCAATATATCTTCAATGTAGCCATTCATGCATATTAAAAAAAAATCTGATTTTTAAGTTATTCTATAACTAAACTTTTTGGACAGCTGACACTTGAACTATTTCTTTTTTGTAATTAAGAATATCAATTTTAAGATATTGAACTATATTTTTCTTTCAGTTTCAACATTTTTGTTTCAGTTTTATATTTTTATATAAAAAAATGCATTTTTCTTATTTCATTAACTAAATTTAGTTATAACAATTTATCTATAATTTGTCATGAATATACATATAATTGCACAAATAGAAAGTATAATATGTAATATAATTTAATACACACGTTCGGTCATTCATGTCCTGGAATTTTCATCATTTTTACAAGTATATATAAATTATTAAACAATTTTTACATATATTTTGACATCTTTAGAGTTTAATAATTTATTTATACTTGTAAAAGTGATGAAAATTAATCCACGAATTAGAACACGAATGACCGAACGTGTGTATTAAGGGTGCCAAAAACTAAGATGTGTACTAAGGATTAATAATATACATGCAATGCACAATACTATGTTTATGCTTAAAATATCAAGAGGTAAAAAATTAAAGTTACAAGATCTACAAATGTATTTTTATTACAGATAGGATTTTATTACAGATAGGATTTTCTCAAGGATTGATTATTTAAGCTCAAGTCTTTAAAAATAAAAAAATATAGGCTTGATCCTTCAAGGGTCGCTCGAGACGTTTGCATCCGTATAAAAACTAACGGTAATATATTTAGACCGTGATCGAAGATATCTCATCACAGAATCTCCAACGGAAGCGATTCATATTATCCGATAAAGAGACATGCACGAAATAATAAATTGTCGGGATTATATCCAGAGATGTAACGAGAGTTTATTGCGCCCTTTCAGCAAGGAAATATATTGGTATCCCCTTTCCTGAGAAAAATCTTTTCTACAATAATTATAACTTTACTGCAGTATGATGTAAGATGCAAGATAAAAAAATGTCTTCTAATCTATACATTTAAACATTAATATATTAGAAAGTACAAATATTTTATAATTTTTAAAGTTATATAAAGTTTCAAAAATGTAAAAATTTCACTTTTCTCGCTTTGACTACAAAAATTTATTAATTATATCATCAAGATTAATTTGTGAGACTTTATGTTCAATTGATAATAAAGAAAGACTCAATCTTCTTTCATTCATCGAAGAACGGAGATAATTTTTTCAATTTAAGCTTGCTAAAACAGCGTTCGCAAGATGCCAGGTTACTAGTAAAAAGCGCTTTACAATCATGAAGAGTCAGAATCTCGACACGTGTATAATCTTGATATTGAACTTCACACAGTGATTAGTCGACCTATGATAAGCGGGTGTGCGCCCCTGGCATGGGCCAGTTTCGTCAACCCCTCACTATGTTCTCTGATTATATCTCAACAGTCGACTGGTCGCTTCGTATACACGTATCGGAATTCTGGCTTTTGGGTCCACTTAATATCCTCACTTTTCGAGTCGCAAACGACTACAAATAAATTCGACTACGTTACGTCGACGTGCGTTCTTGAGACATTCCGCCGCTGCAGCTGCTTGGCCTGGACTGGTCTGGACGTTGTCAAATGTCCGTAAATCGATACGTAATACGGGAAGGAAGTATCTCGTTTCTTCCTATAATATGTTTCAACGCTAAATGCGATGGTGACGATGATGACGGATAATTCTATCCGATCCTTTTTTCATGAGTATGAATATAGTTAATTCTGATATGTTTACTTGTTGAATACGAATCTATTAATCGAAATTTAGTTATTAAGAATTTTGAGAAAAATGACAAATAAGAGGCAAAAAAATTATGATTTTCATCACATTGTAATATCGGCAACAAATATTTTTCTAAATTTTATTAATGCGAAAATATCAATATTAGCTTTAAAATAAATTTTTATTTTTGTTTGATTTTTCGTTTTCGAAATACAACAATTTGAAAATAATTTGGGGAATTTTGGGGGGATTATTAACATTTCAGATCAATTGCGTTAATGTCGACAATCATATCGGCACGTAATTATCATTTCTGAAATTAATTCATTCGTTGAAAATATATATATTAGTTCAACATCTTAATACTTAGACCGTAGTGGCGCTTCGGATTTAAAGTTGTAATTTGAAAATAGTTTTTTTCTCATGTAACACATGTAAAAAGATTTTTTGTTCATCTTAATACATTATGTACGGAGTAAAATATGCTTTTATACCTATATAATATAATAGTTGAATTATACTAAATCAAAAAGCAATAAAATTAACAAAAATATAATATAACAGAAAAATCGTAATCTTTATATGTATATTAAAATTTACGATTATAATTTTCCATATTGTATTTTGTGAATTTTTTGTTGCTTTTGATTTATGATTTTATGTATGATTCAATTATAAGTACAAATTTTGATAATGGATTTGTGTTCAACAAGCAAAATTATTATTTATATTGATAAAAAAAGGTTTTGAACTGTATAACCCATGTAAGATGACATGTAAGATGACATCTCATTATAGAATAAATTTTATATTTAAATTTTTTATTATATATAAAGACATGTACTGCATTTGCTGCAAGACTGTAATTGCATTTAGACATGTACATTTGATATAAATGATACGAGAGAATAATTTATTTGTTATTTTAAATACATGAATCGGTATTTAGCCTTATACAGTCTTTATATATAATAAAAAATTTAAATATATTAGGTGTTGGAATTAATTCGTAGCGTTTTTAATGAAAGAATGTTATTTATTTCACATGAGAATTAAAAAATACATTAATGAAAGTACTTCCCATCACTTGTAAAACGCTACGAATTAATTCCAACACCTAATAAAATTTATTCTATAATGAGATGTCGTACATGTCATCTTACATGGGTTATACAGATTGCACAGCTGACACATTGATCGTCACACGCATAATTTACTTATCTCTTTAAAGATAAACAACAATTTTATTTAATGAATTGGAGTTATATTTTTTAGTAATCTTATTTAATTATGAGATGATCATAAATATTATCAGATAACGGTAGCTCGCGTGCTAGCATTTTAGCAATGTTAATAAGTGGATGATAAACGTTGTATATACGTATTTATGTCAATAAATAAAGTTATATGAATAATAACGTGATAAAACGGAGCGAAATTAAGGTCACACATCGTTTCATTGAAGAACCATTCCACGTCAAACCGGACATCTTTAAAACATCATTTTCAATTTTTTTTAAATTTGCTGATATATTCTACAGATAAAAATCGAGTACAGATGAAACACGAGTTTCGCGAAAAAAAATTTTAATATGAATATTCACAAAAAATCTAAATTTTTTTTCGCGAAACTCGTACTCATCTCATATTTTTATCTATAAAATATGTCAACATATTAAAAAAAAAACTAAAAATAACGATATCTCAAAGCTGATTTGACGTGGAATACATCTGGAGTTCCATGTGCAGCATCATTTTCGATGCTATTCTGCTCAAAATTTATTTCGAAAATTTATTTAGAGTTTCGACTATATTGAATTTTTTCAAAAGTCAATCTAATATAATTGTCTTTGTAAATAAACTAAATTATTATTGAGAACCCTATATTCTTTTGATATTATAAATATAGAATTATAAATATAATTATTATTATTAACATTATATAGCAGTAATAATATATAAAAATGGAACCATAATTATTTTATCATGTAATTATATATTCACAAATATTAAACACTTTTCTCTGACAATCAGTGAAGAAATATTGTATAAACAAATTAGACTTATTTATAAATATATGTTATTTTTTTCTTCATAATAAATCTTTAATAATCTATTCTAAATCGTTTATCGTAAAAAATTAAATGTTATATAAATAAATTTTAATATTTAGACGTATATCTAATTATTGATAAGTTTCGACCAAGAATAATATGTTTATAATTTAGAGATGTTAAAAGGTTTGCGAATTATCATCGTCAATCGTGATTCAATTATCAATTATAATAAAAATCAATTATAATAAATCACAGTAATAACCCGTAAATCCATTGCCACCT
Source organism: Acromyrmex echinatior (assembly GCF_024713525.1). NCBI lineage: Eukaryota > Metazoa > Arthropoda > Insecta > Hymenoptera > Formicidae > Acromyrmex > Acromyrmex echinatior. Next base: position 17,024,218 of record NC_141854.1, read on the forward strand.
CTATTAAACTTTTACGGAAGAAAATTCCATAAAAGTTTCAAAAATTTATGTTTTAATTAATTAATACAAAAATTATATTTATGAATATTTTAGAAAAATATTTATAAATCCATTCAATCATATCTTGATTACTATCGTACTTTTGTTAGTCATCTGTTTGCAAAAACATGCAAAGAATTCCGTGGTGATCTTCATTGAGTCATTCTGATTTTTTTTTTATAATAAAACTTGATTAATAATTTTCAATGAGAGTAAAGCCACGTGTCGCTGTTGCTTCATGTTGTTTTCATTCGCGAGACGTATATAGAGAGAATTTTTTCTTAGAATTTATCTTGAAAATATGATGGTTGTGGGTATTTCAAAGAATTTTAAATCTCTTTCATTCATTAATAAAACTTCAATAAAGTATAAAATAAATTTTATTAAAGTGCATGTTAAAAATGTTTAAAATATTGTATTATACCACAACTACCATATTTTAAATTTTAAAAGAAAATTCTCTCGGTGTAGTCATCGAATGATATTTCTTCAAATTTATCTCCATGTACTAAAAAAGAGAGAAGGAATGATTGCATTTAATAGAGAAAATTAATCAGTTTTCTCTCTGCTTTTTTTTTCTCTAAACATAATCAATGTATAAGAGAAGAGAGAAATCATTTAACAACTAATCGCATCAATGTCTAAATTAATTTTCGGAAAAAATTTTAAGCTAACATTCTATATTTATATTATATATCATTGACATGTCAAATCGCGATCTTTGATTGCGAACAAAAATAATTGACGTTATACCAGCCGAGATTTTCTTCACGCTACATCAGTGCAATAGAACTTCGCAAAGAATTGAATTTTCCAGCAACATAATTTTCCAAGAGTATCATTTTTTTCATTCATATAAGATATGTGATTCCCAGACAAAAATGCAAGAATGGAGCTACTTGACTATTTATGTAAAAAGTCGTAGAAAATCTCGAACAAAGAGCTATTTTATTTCACAAATCAGGTCATATATTCAACACGTTGATCTTTTCGAGAAGAAATTCGAAGAAATTCCGATCTTTATCTCTCTTTCTTTTCTTTAAAAAATAGATTTTTATATTGCTTTATATAAGCAGATTAAAATGATACCAGCAATAATAAAAATAGTAGTGATTACCGAGCCAATTAAAAAAAATTGCGGGTTTGTTGTTTGTTTGAATATTTTTAAATTCATTGCATGTAATACAGGAATGCGGAAATCATTCAATAGAAGGAACGTGTAATATGTTAATGATTTTAAATAATAAGTTAAAAACAAAATTATTAAATAACAAAAAGAGAAAAAGAAAGGTCCAATACATTATATATCATCGAGTCCCATTAAATTCTATATTAAATTATTTCCATGTAAATAGTAACTAATGGTAACATTATTATAATTTCAACAACAATATTATAATTTCCTATTTAACAATATAATTGTTACATACAACGTGTATCATATATTACATTTACGTTGTTGAATAAAAAATATAACATTAATATAATGCCACTGTTAATTATTTATTAGATTCTTGTTTATTCTTATACAATATTTATAAAAAAAACTAAATCACAAAATAAATAAATAATTTAATATAAAACATCTAGCGAGAATTCGAGCAAATATTGTTCAAGAGTATACAAATTCATATGGCGCTTTAATTAAATACGTATAATAGATCTCTTTATTTTCTATTAATCTTATTTATATATTCTATTCATATATTCTATTTGTCTCTTCGATTCTATTTATATCTGAAATATGAAAAAAAAGGAATTCTCATTATGCAAAAATGATAATAACAGGCTAATGCTTTACACGTGGATGATTTTACAATAATAAGTTATATACGTCGTTACATAAATACTAGCTTGATTGATATGATATAATCTCGTACCATATGATAATACGAGATATTTCTCGTCTATTATGTCTATTTATACCATGTAGACTATTAAAAATAATAATCGCGTTTGTTTATTCAGTTTTGCATATTAATTATTCTATTGCATCAGCCTTTGACACGCAAAATTTATTTTATCATGTATTAAAAGGATATTTTTCTTACATCTACGCAGAGAACATATGAACATTTTTTCTTGTTATTTTAATTCCAATTTTTATCAGAATTCTGAATAAACAAGTTAATTGAAAAATAAATAAAATACAATTACAAATAAAATATGAGGCTCTTAAGTAAATATGTACATGCGTAATACATGATGTTAATAAAAAGTATATAATATACATATACATTTATTATAAATAAAAATATGTGTTTGGAGTTGAATTATGTTCAACCAACAAATGAAATAAAAGATATATATGACAGCTATCAAATTGAAATAAATATTTTATTAATCATTTTATTTCCGAGAGAAAAAGAAAGTTTTTGGTATATTTTACAAATGTGTCTCTGTCAAATAAAAATACATGTAAATAGAAATATTGTTTTATATTAGAAAATATATTTGTTTCAAATAAATATTATATTTCAAAATAAAATATTATATTTCAATATACTTTGTACGAATTTTATTTACATAATTTCTTGTTTCGTTACAATCTAATATAACTGTAATGAATAGGTAGGAGTCTCAATTCAATTAAATTTCCGAATAATTATTAGATAAAATTTATATTTGTAAAAAAAAGAATGGTAACTATACATATTTGAACGTATTCGAGAAAACTATTTGCCAGCTTTTCTTGAAACACATAACTTCGTTGTGAAGAAAAAATTCCAACTAATAAGACAAAGAACGAGATATTTGACTTTGATTTTACAGCTTTCGCCAGATTTATGATAAAATGAGTCGGCGATCCAACGACGATGACATAATTTCACTGTGCATCATTCGTATTTATCCGGCGTGGGAATTTCTTATGCAAATTGTCACGCCGTGTACCAGATAGGTCTAGGATTGTAAGTAGCTACAAGCAGATATGTGTAGAACGAACGTGGAATAATCTATGCTAATTCGCATATTTTCTTTATGGTAAACAGACACTCGTTCGCTTCAGTGTATCATTGTTTGTGGACAATCAGAAAAAATTAATGAATGTTGAAGAATTTGTTCTTGCGTATAGAAAGCGACTGTTTGAGAAGAAAATTTATTTTATTTCTTTCTATAAATATAATTCTATACTTTAAATCATTATTATAGATATTTTCGTAACAATAAATGCTAAATTATCTACTATATTGTGAGTGCACGAAAGCATAGTAAAAAAAATGTGTTTACTCGCAAAGCATGGGCGGATTATTTCAGCGAAATAATATACGTAACAACATATTTCTAATTTACGTTTTTATTTTTAATTGTTATTATTGTAATATCGATTAAGTTATTTATGTAACTCATATCAAAATTAAAAATGTTCGACGAAGTCTATTTCTCTTTATCTCTCTTACACATATAATATGTGTCAGATAAAGATAAGGAATGTTAGATACGAGATCATCTAGTATTCGCATGCCAAAGTTGATAAACTTTATTTTCTGAATAATAGCCGGTTTTACAACGTAAATAAACCAAACAATGGCTCTACTTATTTATTATACACCGGGCGTCAAATCTTATATCAGTCGTTACAATTACAATTCTGAAGGATGATCAATTTTTCATATAAATCTGATTTCTTTTTTAAATAAAAAAGTGTGAAAATTATCATATTTATTGAAAATAAATATCAGATTTATTAAAGTTACAAAACATAATTTATAAAATTTAACAAAATTAAATTTTAATTCATTAATATTGCGATCAAGATTGCAATATTGAATTGATATTTAGAATAATTTGGTTCATTTATTAATTCTCTTTCTTAAAGAGAGATTCTCTAATTTAATCTTCTCTTTTCGTATAAAAAATTAGAAAGTACTAAAATAATTGTATAAAATTCCTTAAACATTTATAAATATAAAATGTAGAAATAAGTTACAATTTTTAATTTGCAAACAGATTAGTACTAAATAAAAAATATTAGATAAAATAAATATTAAGAATCTTTATTTTAGATCGCATATGTGAAAAATACAGTCAATACTAAAAAAATGCTTATTATAGTCGAAGTTGGATTTTCATTGCTTTAAATAATTCGATTTTGAATTATTAATATACACTATATATATACTTGCATATATATATATTGTAATCTTTTAAAACCATATTGTAATCTTTTAAAACTGCGCGCCGAATTGTTTTTCCGAACTATAAACGCAGCAATTAAAATTACTCTAACAATTGCAAATTAAATTGATAAGCAATTTAATAATTTGATGCTACCAACAAGCATCATATTATAATAATATTAATATGTTGAAACTATTTAATAAATTTATTGCGAAAAATATATATTTATAGGAGGAAGGGACTGGGATAATATTGATTGTTTTAATTAAGCAAAAAAATTTTAATAAACATGTATTCTATTCCAAATCATGGTTTCTAAGATAATTTAAATTAATACATAATATTGGTATTACGCTTATTGACTACTGCATTTAAGAACATGAAGCATTGGCGAATAATAAAAAGTTTTCCACACATCAAGAACGTTTCTGAGATGACATTATCTATAAATAAATCCAAAAATATAGCAAATTACAGATGGGTTAATAAACTAAGTTAATAAACTAAGTTCATAAAAAAGCATAAAAAGATAAGAACAACCTCTAAAAAAAAAAATAATAATAATATGAGTTACGAGGTTTACTATAAGGAATGCAATATTTTGTACGTAAGCTAAACGAAGAAACAACTTAATAAACGAATAAAGAAACACAGATATAACTTAAAATTGGAATTAGCCGTTATTAGTAAGCATATAATTTTGAATTTAATCACGTACTTTTGATTGAGAAAATTGCAGATATTTGATGTGGAACAAATTATTATATAAAAAGAGATCTTTTCAGAAATGATCCATATAAAATAACTGCAGATAGATTAAGTTATAATACTAATATTAGAATTTTTAAATAATTGTTATTTCAATATTTTTGACGAGATATGCGAAAACTTCTTGAAAATATTAGTTGTTGATTATCTTATCTTTCCAGCTGTATTTTTTCTCTATCATTATTTATCATTATTATTAAAGCGTCACTTGTCAGAAAGACGTTGTGCAGAAAAGACATATCATATAAACTGATATTGTTACGCTTCAACTCTCGCTGCATTATATTCAGGTATTAGCTTTACTTTATTTTTGGAAGAATATTCAACTAAACGCGTGATATATTCCATATTATTACATTTACAAGGAACTTGTAAATTACTAACGAATGATATAAATTTCGCGTTACACATATGTTATACAAAATTTGATATAATAAACAGAAAGTCATTTAACAGTATAGAAATACTTACGGCATGTATGCCCAAAATTATCATTTATTAGGGCTCAAATACTTGGCGCCACTTTGTGACAGAAAAATATCGATCAAATAATTAGTCAAATAATTAGTCTCTTCGTGATGCGATAAAGAAACATTATAGAATAATTATTTCATAGTACCATAGATCTGTACAATCGGGTTTGCACGCAGTTTCACGTTGTGCGTTTACACGTTGAGAGAAAAAATGTACTAAATTTTAATAAAAATTTGTGTTTGAATAGTATCAATTACATATTTACTAAATGTAAACATGTATTTATTTAATACAAGAACCATTAATTTAATTCAATTATTATTATTATTTATTTAACAAATATATCTGTTTTGTAAATAAATGTTATATTAATACTATTTAAACAGGTATTTATTAAAATTTAATACATTTTTCTCTTAATGACCGTTTATAAAATAGAATATTGTAGACTCTCACAGAAACTTTTTTTTGTACCATCGGGAAGAATGCTACAGATCGGAACATCAAAATCAGTGAACAGGCTAAAAAATAAAGTCGTGATATTTCTACTTAAGTCATGAAAAATATACTGTAGAATAATCATGCCAAAGCCCTTTGAATCAATTAATATATATTTATTGACACTTTCTTCCTTTATTACTCAAACATTAATAATATTATAATTCTAAAATTACTGATGAAACATTTCTGTTCGACTTGAAATTACATAACGAAGTTCTTATTTGTAACCTTGTCCATTTGTACATATTTAATCAGATACATTTAATAGTTTTTTGCATGCAATGATAAGAGAGATCTCAATTCCATATATATTGGCTATCATCTATTTACCCATTCATTCTATTTGATTACTCTTGTTATTCAAACATAATATATTTCAAAAAATATAGATAGAAAATATATTTCGTAAAATTTTATATAACTTCTTCGAAGTGTATATAAAAAATTAATCATATTTGAAAAATCTAAGCATAAATATATAATAATTAACAAAACAAAATTATATTAGAGCTTTTTTTCTTAACAAAAATGTGTATAAAACAATGGGCAAAAAGTTATATATGGTTCATAATAGTGTAATTTGTTTAATTAATTATTTTTCATGATTTATACAAAAACTTAAGCAATTGTCGACGTGTCGGCTGCATTCTTTTCAGTTATCTTCAGGATAATATATACATTGATTAAAAATTAAAGATAAAAAATATATAAATTGAAGAATGAAGAAGCCCATCGAACTTGAGTGATTCAACATTTCAATTTTTTGAACTCCTTTTTTTTCTCAGTTTTTTGACTGATAAGATCTAGATACCATCAAGAGAATCTTCTTTTTATTATTGACACTTTCTTGAATAATGACTGTTTTTTAAAATTCATTTTTGACGTAATAACATTAAGATTGAAAAAACTTTTCAATGTAAACTGATAAAAAACAAAGATAATGGAAATATTGAAGATGGTGATTCAAAGGTGGTTTACAATTCCATGTATCCCTAACATATCGGAAAAATTTGTTAACATAGTAAAAGACTTTAATTTCAAATTATCATTTTTTAGTCTTAATAAGTTAGGAAAAATAGTCAAGACTCAGAAAGATATTTTTCCGTTACTATAATAAATAACAAAAATGTAGTTTATAAAATATCATGTAAAGATTATGACGCAACATACATGAGGCAGTCTAAAAGAAAATTAAATATGAGAATCTCTGACATAAGAATCAATATAAAAATATTAATCCTACGAATATATATATATACAAAATGCATGCTCAGCAATGACTGATTTATATATATATATATATATATATATAAATCAGTCATTGCCGAGCATGGATTTTGTCACAATCACGAAATTGATTGGAAGAACGTGAATATATTAGATCAGTTAGATAGAAAGAGATTTTTAGGGAAAAGACTATAAATTTCTGAAATAATACACATAAAGTTACAAAACAATGCAATTAATTTACAGACGAACACAGAATTTTTTCGCTATAGATATATTTTGATCTTCAATCAGTTCTATTATAATAATCATATGTTTTTAAAAAAACGTACAGTTATTGTAATATATATTTCATGTAAGAGTTTTATAATTTATTTATATTGTTTTTTGAAGTTACCTTGATCATTATTCAATGCTTAATATTAGATTCATTGTATATCATATCTTATTTATTGTATTTTAACGTCACCTGTCTTTCAAACACAGAACGCACAATTATTGTAATATATATTTTCATGTAGGGATTTTAAAATTGATTTATTTGTATTTTAACGTTACCTTGACTAAACCATTATTCAATATTTAATATTAGATTTATTGTATTTTAATGTCATCTGTTTTATATAAATGTCGTAAAAAATAAACAAATTAAACAAATTACACTTAACAACCATGTAATAGCTCTCATTTGCTCGTTTCTTTATAAATATAATTTCAAGATATTTTTACTTTAAATATTTACAAAAACTAAATGCCTGAAAATGCTCGTTATAAATATCCCTTTATATTTTTTATAATGACAGAGTATTAATAGATGCTTACAAAAAAGTCTATATTATTATCATTAATATAATTCCAATCACTTAATATATCTATTTAAATTCAATTATGTCTTAAAATGTATGGAAGATATTATGAAATGTCGAGTTGCTGCATAAGAAAAATATACACTAATTTCGATGTTTCAATCTACTGTGTATCATTGTATCATTGCAATACTTGTCATTGATTGATAATGTTCACATGTTGTGTCCTTTTTTATTTTTTGAAAATGCAACAGAATTAGAGAATTCAAAGTTAATTAGAGTACAGAGCGATTATATAAAAGCAAGTTATGTAAAAACATAAATATGAACTTATTTTGTTTACTTTATAAAAAAATTCTGTTATACATATATTCTAAAGTTCTATTATACATATATTCTATTACACATATAATTATATTTCTGATTATATTAATTCTCAATTTACAACAGTTACAGTTTCATATAAATCGTCATGTAACTAATAATGGCACGACATATAAATATCTCCCTAGCGGTTAACAAAAAACAAAAACAGCCAACAGCGATCTATTAACTTTCTGTGAATCAAACATTCTTGTTCTCATTTTTATTTTTTATCAAAGTTATATTTTGCAGATAATAGTTGGCAAAAGATCTACTTTCTCACTTATTAATGATGCAGCTGATCACGATTACAGCATCTCTTATATTATTCTGTGGCCTTTTTAGTACGATAACGGCCACGACTGACACAAACGATGATCATGCGGTAAATATACTTTATTTTACTTCTAAAATAAATATTAAAATCTTTACTTTTTTAATTTATCTAATTTTCAATGCTATAAGTACATTAAAAATGTTTCCGGATTATATTGCTGCGCATCTTTTTAAAATCGATTAGTAAACTCCGCAAAGTTCTCTGATAATAACTTTGTAGTTTTACATTAAACTAGATATAATATTCTATCACGTAATTCTCTAAGTGTTCATACCAGTCAATTAAAGTCATTTATTAAATTTATGAAATTTCCGAAATCATAGTTTTCAGAATTTCCATAAATTTAATAAATGTTTTTAATTTTTATTGAACTTGACGATTAGATGAAATGAAGAACAAAATGTTGATTTATTCGTTTATGAGAAATAATTTAGATATTGAAACAGATAATAATAGTTTTAAATTTAGATGTATAATATAGCATCTACATTTTTTTGTCTTAAAATCATTTCAAATATTTAGTGATTTATTAATTTTTTTAAGCAAACGTAATAGACATAAACTGCGCATTCTTTGCACAGAGCATATTTGTGCTCCTGTAAGAAGACAACGCAATATATTGGATCGTATTACTATCTCTCTTCAACTCAATACTTTAGAGTTAGAGAAAGAGTGAGCGATACGAATCAAATTACCTCACTCTTTCTAAACTGATAACGACAATTTTATAGAAATGAGCAATCTATATTTATTACGTGATATGATTTTAAGTAACATACTATATTTGAAAGAATATACTATTTATGAGTACTCTTACAGACTTTTTTTTTGCAGATGACAGAAAATAATGATGTGTCAGTAAACGAAAGTTGGTATACGTTTTAAATTATATGTCTAAATTAATTATAGTATACTCCTAAGAATAATCGATTTTTCACCAAAAACTAGCGCATTTCTCTCTGAAGATTTATAATTTATGGTTACTAATGCTATATCAATTTTTATATAGAAATGTTTCGCGAGAATTTTTATTGTATATTATTGTATATTTGCTGTATTCTCTTCAACGTCATAAATCATCAATATCTTCTTTTGCATTTAACTAATTGTTTTCAGTTTCATTTAGATGACACATGTGTTAAATTTATATAACGTAAACAAAGTAAACTTCAAATGACAATTTTTACATAAATAATTTTACAGGCGATTCGTCAACTTCATGTATCTTAGGTGTTAAACGTGTCTCAATAGTTTTGTATACAAGGTAAAGACTTAAGTGAGTGTTCATTATTAACTTATTTCTCATATTGCTTAAATGTTCGCACTTTTACAGCGATATTCCTAATGGACAATTTGTTCAAGTAAACGAATCCTGCAATTTTTTAAATTCCTCTACATCAATTTTTTTTACGACTCATGGATTTGTTGCAAATAATTCCAATTATAACTTATCTGCTGTTATTTTTCAATTGTTAAAGGTAATTTTTTTTATTTTCAAAAACAAACACAATTTTTTTTCTATAATTTCAAAATCTTATATTGTACAAATAATATAAAAATATTGTAAGATTTACAATTAAAGTATTAAGTAAAAGAATTTTTTTTTCTCCGTAGAAACAATATGCAGTATTTTCGCTAGATTGGTCTGACGCAGCGTGTTATAATGACCCAAACGTTATAAATCTGCTAGAATATCCCTTCGCAGTACATAACACTCGTGAAGTTGGTAATTACTTGGCAAGGTATGGCTATTTTGCGATATTATGTCATATTGAATTAAAAAAATAAAACAAACATCAATTTAAATTTAAATAATTCTTGTTGCGATTTAAATAATTTTCTAAATACTATGATAACACCGTAATAAAATTAAGTAATACTGATAATCAATGTAATATGTAATATGTAAAAAAAATGTACCACCTATTGAGGTTTAGCTTTACACATTTGTATTTTAACAAAAGTAATGACAATCAAGAGATAATTTTAACTGAATAAGAAATGCGACATTTTTTAATTTATAGTATAAAATTTTTCTTTTAGCTATATTAAATCAATATGCGATACATGCAGCGTTCCATTCAAAAACATCGCACTTATAGGCCACAGTCTTGGTGCACATATAAGTAGCTTTGCCGCAAAAAATCTCCAGACATCGGGTTATGGTAAAGTTCCGCTTCTTATTGGTTCCGATCCTGCGAGACCTCTTTTCATGCTTAACGGTCCCGAGGATAGATTTTCTGACACAGACGCCGAACGTGTCATAGCTCTTCACACATCTGCTCTCGGACTACAGAAATCTCTAGGTCATCTCGATTTGTGGTTCAATAACGGAGTAAACCAACCAGCATGTGGTGGTAATTATAATATTTAATTTATTTGAAAATAAATTATTTAATATACAGGAAAATGTCGCAAAAACAATAGTTAATAGATATTAATTATGAGTAAAAATTTTTGTTTTACAGACCAGATAATGGGTTCGCTGAAAGTCAATTGCTCACATAATATATGCATCATGTATTTGGCTAGTATGTGGTCAGATGATTGTGTATTTACTGGTGTTCCTATACAGTAAGTTTGTTTATTTCTTTTCTTTAGCTTTATGTTTTTACTAAGAGCATGTTTGATTTTACAAAGAGAGGACATAGTGAATTTCTCATGGATTTTTATCGTTTTCAACATATTAAATCTATACATTTATATAAAAATAAATTGTCTCGTGTTTGAGCGTTTACATAGGCCTTGTAAATGGTATATTTTTTTTTAATAATCTATGAATAAAGAATCCCGCAAGTATTATACGAATCCTGATAAAATAAATTAGTTTTCATATAATATAGCTATAATGTGATAAAGGTAATCATAAATACAGGACTCAAATGGAGAACTTTTGAGCTATTTATATAAAAAATGTTATGTGCATAAATGCAAGTTTTACACTTTTGACATATCATAATTTAAAAACTATTTATTATTGATTCTTGTGTCTATAATACTTTTGTTCGCTACATCATAAACTGAATTATATGTAAAAATTCATTTCATCGAAATCCAATTTTTCACATAATTATTAAGGATTTCATATCTTAAAAACTATTTACAAAATTTATTTGATAAAACGCTAGAACATATTGTTATACATATTGTTATAACTTATTTTTAATGTAGATACATAATGTTAAAGGAGAAAATCCGTGACAAGAGTACACTCTATCCTCTCCTTGATCAATTAAATTTTTGTGAATTTTCTGGGTTAGAAATTATCTTATAATATCAAATTAAAAACAATTATAAGATATATATTAAATAATAAAAGCTGCATTATTGTAATCAAATGTACATTATTTATTCTACTTTATTACTTATTCTTTTTCAGCAATAGAATTGGTATTCCTAGGTATGTATAAATACGTAAATCGATTTTTACTTAGAATTATTTATTTGTATAAGTACTCTTTGATTGTTTTTTTGCGACTATCATATTATTTATTACAATTGTTAATGTTATTGCAGTATCATGCCTGGTTGTTCTGATAGTACCAATTGCATTATCGTGGACAACAAGATATTCTATAATACTACTATAGTGGGAGATTATTGTGTTTCTGTCCCATCAAAATATCCTTTCTGTATAAAGAAAGATGAATTTAAATGTCAAAAACAAGTTACAAGCATATTTGACAATTTAATTCCATCGTAATTTCAATAGAGATTAAGTTCTGTAATTGTCAATCTTATAATAAGCAAAATTAAATTGACTTATATAATTAGTACCTTTGTCTTGCATAAATCTTTATTGTTAAAATCTTATCGATGAAAGAAATAAAACACTGCAATCTATAAAGTTTAATAGAAGTCATTGATAGATAGAAATTTGGACGAAGAGGTCTAACACTGTTTTATATTATTTTTCTTGTTAAAAAGAAATAAAGCAATCTATGTATAGACGAAAATTAGAGTAAAAGTAAGGTAAAAATTTCAAAAAAATTAAAAGAATTACCACCACACTTTATTGTCTATTATCCTATATTTCTCAATTAATTTACTGAGTCAAATTATATGTGTAATAATCTCAATTTTATACTATCAATTACTTATACTTTTGTGTACATAAGTTTTTAATATTACAGTTCGTAATATCATATTTCATTATTTATTAAATATTTCCTAAATGTTCTTTTGGTTATGTTATTTTTAATTGATGTAGAAGACGGAGTTGAATTTAGCACTATTATAGAACTGTTCGATTAAACACGTCGTATCTATACTCCTAAATTATTGACCATCAGTTACCGCACGTATTTTCACTATCGTCGTTATTGCATAGAAATATAGTAGCGTACCTTGTCGATGTTCAAGTATTCCTAATTTTCAGAAAAATACATAGTAATTAAAATAATATTAATTATATAAAATTTTTATTCTGAAGGGTCTAAAGGAAAATGCAATATAAATAGAGTTGCTAAAAACTGTAAATCGCAAAAAAATATTTAACAATAAACAAAAGTGAATTACAATTTTTCTTGAAAAATCACAAAAAGCACTTTTTTCAAAATATTATTCATTAAACTTCAGAGAAAAATAAAAGAACTAAAGGAATGAACAGTTAAAATGTATATTTTAATTTTAAAAATGTGTTCAAACATTCTTGTGCGAGTATATTTTTCAAGTAAAATTGTAGGATTTCTCATAGAAAAAATACATTCACTATGGCTTCTACATACAAAAGTGATAATGCTACGTAAAGGAAAGTATGTTGAACACTTAACTTTTTTCCCTTCCAAATCCAATCTATCACTTCCCAGTTTCTACAAATGCTTTTAGATTTTTAAATTCCGGGTATGCCATACCATTTTATCACAAAGGAAAATGTTTTGAATATTACTTTTAAATTAAAATTCCTTTGATTTCTAAAAATATTGTTGATCATTCTTTTTTGCAGTACAAAATACGTTGAAATCTCATAACAGCTTGTGGTTCGGAGGTCTGAACACTTACAACGAGATTATTTCTACTTTAACAAAACAAAGAAATTCAAAATTTTAATGGTTACTGCTACTTCCCATACTGCTTATAATACGGATTTTTTGCGCTATTTCAAAGCCCACTATAACGAGATTCCAATGTATTAACAATCGATTAGCAATAAGTATAACATATAAATCCGCGTGTATTTACGTTCTCGAGTATCTCTTATATAGTTTTTATTTTAAAAATGAGTGACAGTAGAAAATAATACTCAGCAGAATAGAATAAACAATAAAAAGATTTTATTAAGATCGACATGAAATTAAATACTAAATATAAGCATATTCAAATTTATAACGGTAAAATCTAGATCTTCTCAATGCCTAAATAATTCACAATGAATAATCTATATCCTATATATGTATATGCATATATACCATATTTTTGTAATTATTCAAACTGCGCGCCGACATTTTTCTAGACTTTATCAAACGTAATTAAATTACTGCAATAATATCACAAGTTATAATAAATTAAATTGACAAGCAAATTTTCAATTTTTGATCCGTGTTCGAGAGCGAGTTAGAGCGAGAGCGATAGCGAGAAAATTTTGAATGAGACGGCGTTTTGGCTGAATTTCGATTAACGCGAATTCTCGATTGCGAATCAAACGCGGTAGTTTTCTGGCGGCGGAGCGTCTCCTAGGCGGTTGCTAGGAGACTAGTAGCGAAGCGTTGACTCTAACCGAGAACAGCGAAGAAAAGAAGAGAGTCATTGCTACTCGGTTTTGCCTTTTATGCTCTTTTAAGAACAAAGGCTTCCCTTTGCATTCGCTTATGAGATTCTCGCAAAATTGAAAATTTTGAGGTGACCCTCTGTTTCGAACCGGCGATTGGCAATTTCGAGCGCGATGGCCAAGCGATACGCTATTGCCATGTCTGGATTCTTGATTGGGATGAATGCATATTATATTACGCGTTTGCGACCGATCTGAGTTGGTTCGCCGTTATAGCGGTTGAGATCTGCGTACGTGCGACGTGCGGCTTAGCTTATTATTTTTCGACTTTATTGACGAGCCGAGTTTATGTTTTGGAAACCTCTAAGAACGCTTGGAATCCTTCTAGAAGCTTCCGATCCGTATGTCGCACGTACGCCAAATCTGCAAAAACAGTCCGTTGTTAGTAGTCCGTTGTATCTCGGACAATCCGATATCATTATATAGGTGTTAATGTGATGGAAACCTTAAATTTCGGTTTTGAATAACTACAAAAATATGGTATATATACATGTACATATATAGAATATAAATAATTCACTGTGAATTATATAGGCATTGAGAAGATCTAGCTTTGAACGTTATAAGTAAGAATAGAATAACTCATTACATATGTACGAGATGTGGCTATTAAATAACGAGACTGACGCTGCTGTAGAAGAAGTACGCATGTGCCAAACGCCAGCGACCGAAACAGCTGTTTAGCGTAAAGCCTTCTCTTTCGAATGCAGTACCTCTCGCTTCTGTAAATAAATCCGTATAGCCGTAGCCTTCTTTCGCATTAGAGTTGTTTTTTTGTTTCGCCGGAAAAATGATAAGTGTAACAATAGAGCAACGAATTGTTGTGAAATTTCACGTGAAACTTGGAAAAACCGCTACTGAAATTTATAATTTATTGAAAGAAGTGTATGGCCATGAATGTTTATCACGTGCACGTGTTTTTGAGTGGTTTAAGCGTTTCCAAGACGGCCGAGAAGACGTTGAAGATGATTCACGCCCGAGTCGCCCTTCCACGTCAAAAACGGATGACAATATCGAAATAATCGGTAATCTGGTTTGATTCGACCGTCGGTTAAGTATTCGTGCGATTGGTGAAACTGTAGGAATTGACAAAGAATGTGTACGGCAAATTTTACATAACAATTTTAACATGAAAAAAGTGTGTGCCAAAATGATACTTAAAATTCTCATGTTTGAACAACAAGAAGCTTGCAAAAATCTTTGTACTGACACTTTGAATGCCATTGAAAATGACTCAAACTTATTGGAAAGAATAATAACATTAAATTAAAATAACATAAAATTAAAAGGAACAAGATTTGAGTCCATTGAAGCTGTGAAAGAGAAAGCGGCACGCGTCCTGAAGGAGCTGACAGAAGAAGACTTTCAACATTGTTTCAAACAATGGAAGATTCGCATGGAGCGTTGTAGGGATAGAGGAGGGATGTATATTGAAAGTGATAATAAGTAAATATGTATGAAATCAAAATAAAATGTTTTACAGCGTCAGTCTCGTTATTTAATAGCCACATCTCGTATTGCAATGAGTCTTTCCTATACTGTATTAAACATAGATTTCGTAGCTACAATTTTAAAAAGTGATAAATATAGTTTCGAAAAATTCCTATTTTAACTTAATTTTCAATATATAGTTTATTTGCGCTGCTTACTTATGCAGTCTAACTTATTTGAAAGTTGAGTTAAAAACTTATTTTTTACCTGGAATTTTGAAATGAATACCTAAAAAAATTCAGAAATTCTCAAAAAATGTTTAAGATTTCAGTGAGCATCCTTAAAAATTGTCATTTGTCAACACTTTTTGAATGCTTTAAACTATCTCAAAGTGCATTTAGTTTGTAGTTCTTTGTGTATGAATATATAAAGGATAAAGTTGATATGTTCATATTTTTATGACTCTGTTACGTAAATTTTGGAAAATGATCTAAGTTTCTTCAATAATGCGTATATATATAATGGTGTTCCATTTTATTGACGTAGATTCAAACAACATGAAATAACATTAAATTTAAAAAAAATGTTGAGAAAAGTTATACGGCCAGGAGAGAGATAAATAATAGTAAAATCAACATTCTCGAAAATTATTGTTCGAAATTGTTTTTACAAAGATTCTTCTAGTTATTCTGCATATAAAAGTATTAAAGCACAATTATAAAAAATTAATAGTTTCTTTTAGTTTCAAAATATTTTATATTACGTTAAAATGTATCAAAAAATAAATAGATATTAAATGTGTATCTCGCAAATTATTCATTTTTTTACACTATTATTTTTATCTGAATAAATGGAAGAATCACATGTAAAAAAATCACACAATTTTATTTTTTTAAATGGCGATGACTTTTATATGATTTTGAAAAATCGAGTATTGCAAAAATTAATTTTACCATATTATTTGTCTCCTTTTAGACCATATATTTTTCCTAAACATTTTTTTATAAATCTAGCCATTTTCATTATTTTGGGGTATATCAATTAATAAAACACCCTGTACATGCGCCTCTTACGTTATTATAGATTATTCTGTATCGTAAACGCAAAAATTATGTAGTTTATATATAATTTCGGATGAAATTTAACTGATAACACTGATGACATATATCGTCCTTCCTTTGCTTATTTCTTTGTCAATTAACACAGAAAAATCGTTGAATAGCGATATTTTTGCGTTTTGTGAACCAAACTATGTATTTTTTGTTAATATTTTCATTTTACATCAAGGCTATATTTTGAACATAACTCAAAAAAGGTTTTTCTTATCACTTTTTTTTACCTCTTCGTCAATGATGCGATTGGTTATAATTGCATCATTTTTTATACTACTCTACAATTTTTTCGGTACAATAGCGGCGAGTGATCATAATGTGGTAAGCATATGTTTTCCCAGATGCTGCGCATCTAGGATTAAATTTTAACTAATATACGAATTTGAGAATACAATTTTTTTACTTTTTTTGCAGATGAACGTAACGGATTCTAATGTGGAGCGTTGTGTGAATGACGGTTAATATGACTCTTAAATCAATCTTTATGAAATATTTTTAAGAAATATCGTATATTTTTGTGCTGCAACAATGACATAGCTCAAAAATTGTAATTTTTCTGAAAATAAATTCCAATGTTTTGAATTGTTAAAATTTTGTAATATTAATTTTGAAATGGTATATAACTCGTTATAAATAAAGAAATAAAATTATATTCTTTTAAAATAATTTTTTCTTTTTTTATATTTTTGTTCTTAATCTGATAATTAAAAAATGTCAATTTTTTAATTATGTCATTATTGTAACAAATAAACAATATCATCCATGCTTTCATTGAAAAAATAGCGATATTCTCTGTAAAACTACTTTCGTTTTTTTTTTTAAATTAAAGAAAAATGCTTAGAATTCCATTTTTCAAAATATTCTAAAATTTCAATAGGTTTTTTAGAAAAAGTTTTTATTTAACATAAGGAAAACATTATTTGAAAACTGAGGATTAACTCTTTAATATCATATCTAATTTCTAAGGCAAGAAATCTGATGATACAATTAAAAATTACGTATCAATAATAGACAATACGCTATATCATGTTTTGGCATTAAAAATGTAGAATATTTTATAAAAATATCATAGAGCAAAAATATTATAATATTTCGAGCGATTGTATAATCTGCGTTGGAGGTCTTTTTCACACTTGGCGGACGTCACATGACGCTGTTTTGAAACGTATAAATGCTCGAAAACTTTTCGTTGCTTCTATTGTAATAACTATCCCCTTTAAGACTTGAACATAACTTATAAAATATCCTAATATAATTTATGAAGGAACCTTGCTTTCTAAAGGCTTTTCTGAGTTGCTAAATTAGATTCTAGCCAAAATTCTAAAATTCAAATTAAAAAAAAATGATTTGATTATTGTGAATTTCGGTTTTAGAAAATTCTTAATATCTCTGAATTTGAATATAGTCTGAAAATATTGAATTTCAAAAAGTAATAATTAATGTAAAGAAAAATGTCATAAGGCTTATAATTAGAGTTTAAAAGTTTGGAAATTGGACTAACCATTTACATAGTACTGGTAAACTTCAAATAAAGCGAAACTGAAAATTTATAATATTACCTTACAATTAAAAACTTTCTAATATCAAGTTTTATGGTAATCAAATTATTTTTTAGAAATTCTATCCGTTATATTTATCTTTTAATTTATATAAATATTACTATTGTCCATACTAGAATTAAATCAATATTAAAAAAATGTTTTTACAAAAAAAAGAACAAAACTATTTAAAGGATTAAAATTTTAATGTTTACAATTTAGTGCTATAATCTTAATATAATTTTCTTTTTCTAATATAAGTGATGATATTCAAGTAGAAATATATATTAAAAATTTAGTTAGTCCGTTTCAGCTTAATAGAAGTTCTCTAATCTATTATTTCTCTATTTCTATTATTATTAAATAGAATGTAGCGCGCGCGGTTAATAACTTTAAGAATACTAAGTTTAAGACTTTTAAAAATTTCTAAGATATATAGCTCAGATCTAAATAAATAAACGAAAATTCTTAAATTTTTATGTTTAATAGCTTTTCTTTAATAAAAGAAATTGTTAAAGTTATTAAAGACCAATTTTAGGTCAAAATCTTCTATTAACAGATATTTCTTAAATCATATTTAAAACTGTTTGATAATGCTTCAAAATTCCATGACAATTACAAATTTCTAATAATAATGCATCATATGAATTATGGGTTTCGCGCTTTTTTAACATTTTCTATCTTAAACACATTCTAAAACCACAGAAATCCCACAAATTACATTATAAATATCATTATAATTACTAATGCTATATAATATCAATTTTTATTTAGATGTTTCGAGAGAATTTTTATTGTTTATTTTATTTGCTGTATTTTCCTCAACGTCAAAAATCATCAATATCTCCTTTTACATTTAATTAATTGTTTTCAGTTTTATTTAGATGATACATGTGTAAAATTCATATAACGTAAACAAAATAAACTTCAAATGACAATTTTACATAAATAATTTTACAGGCGATTGGTCAACTTCATGTATCTTAGGCGTTAAAAATGTCTCAATAGCTTTGTATACAAGGTAAAGACTTAAGTGAGTGTTCATTATTAACTTATTTCTCATATTGCTTAAATGTTCGCACTTTTACAGCGATATTCCTAATGGACAATTTGTTCAAGTAAACGAATCCTGCAATTTTTTAAATTCCTCTACATCAATTTTTTTTACGACTCATGGATTTATTGCAAATAATTCCAATTATAACTTATCTGCTGTTATTTTTCAATTGTTAAAGGTAATTTTTTTTATTTTCAAAAATAAACACAATTTTTTTTCTATAATTTCAAAATCTTATATTGTACGAATAATATAAAAATATTGTAAGATTTACAATTAAAGTATTAAGTAAAAGAATTTTTTTTTCTCCGTAGAAACAATATACAGTATTTTCGCTAGATTGGTCTGACGCAGCGTGTTATAATGACCCAGCCGTCTTAAATCTGCTTGAATATCCATTCGCAGTACGTAACACTCGTAAAGTTGGTAATTACTTGGCAAGGTATGGCTATTTCGTGGTGTTATGTCAAATTGAATAATTTAAAAAAATGTACAACGAATATCAATTAAAATATTTTTTATTGCGATTTAAATAATTTTCTAAATGCTATGATAATACAGTAATAAAATTAAGTAATACTGATGATCAATGTAATATGTAATATGTAAAATAAATGTACCACTTATTGAGGTTTAGCTTTACACATTTGTATTTTAACAAAAGTAATAATAATCAAGAGATAATTTTAACTGAATAAGAAATGCGACATTTTTTTATTTATAGTATAAAATTTTTCTTTTAGCTATATTAAATCAATATGCGATACATGCAGTGTTCCATTCAAAAACATCGCACTTATAGGCCACAGTCTTGGTGCACATATAAGTAGCTTTGCCGCAAAAAATCTCCAGACATCGGGTTATGGTAAAGTTCCGCTTCTTATTGGTTCCGATCCTGCGGGACCTCTTTTCATGCTTAAAGGTCCCGAGGATAGATTTTCTGACACAGACGCCGAACGTGTCATAGCTCTTCACACATCTGCTCTCGGACTACAGAAATCTCTAGGTCATCTCGATTTATGGTTCAATAACGGATTAAGCCAACCAGCATGTGGTGGTAAGTATTATATTTAAATTGAAAATAAATTATTTAATATAGGAAAATGTCGCAAAAACAATAGCTAACAGAAATTAATTATGAATAAAGTAAAAATTTTTGTTTTTTTTTTAGGCCAGATAATCGGTATTCTGAAAGTTAATTGCTCACATAATATATGCATCATGTATCTGGCTAGTATGTGGTCAGATGATTGTGCATTTATTGGTGTCCCTATACCGTGAGTTTGTTTTTGTTCTTTTTATTAAGAGCATGTTTAGTTTTACAAAGAGAGGACATAGTGAATTTCTCATGGATTTTTATCGTTTTCATATTAAATCTATACATTTATATAAAAATAAATTGTCTTGTGTTCGCGAGTGTTTTAATACATAGGCCTTGTAAATGGTATATTTTTTAATAATCTATGAATAAAGAACCCTGAACGTATTATACGAATCCTGATAAAATAAATTAGTTTTCATATATAATATAGCTATAATGTGATGAAGGAAATCACAAAATACAGGACTCGAATAAAGAACTTTCGAGCTATATTAAGTGTAATAAAAAGAAATCCATTATTTTTCCAATAGATGGCTTTAGTAATCTGTATCTCATCTACGCGTGATTACTAAAGCCATCTATTGGAAAAATAATGGATTTCTTTTTACTACACCTATAAATATAAAAAATGTTTTGTGCATAAATACAAGTGTTTTATACATTTGTCATACTATAACTCAAAAACTATTTATTATTGATCTTTGTGTCTATGATATCTTTTGTTCACATGATAAGCTAAATTATGTGTTAAAATTCATTTAATTAAAATCCAATTTTCCACATAATTATTGAAGGGTTTCATACCTTAAAAAATATTATTTACAAAATCCATTTGATAAAACGCTAGACATGTTACAACTTATTTTTAATGTAGATACATAATGTTAAAGGAGATAAAAATCTGTGATAAGAATACACTGTATCCTCTCCTTCAACTGAATTTTTGTGAATTTTCTCGGTTAAAAATTCCTATAATATCAAATTAAATCCTATAATATCAAATTATATTCTAATAATATCAAATTAAAAACAATTACAAGATATATAATATGTTAAATAATAGTCAAAAGCTACATTATTATAATCAAATGTACATTATTTATTCTTTTTCAGCCGTAGAATTGGTATTCCTGGGTATGTATAAATAAATAAATTGATTTTTACTTAAAATTATTTATTTGTATAAGTACTCTTCGACTGTTTATTTTGCGACTATCATATTATTTATTATTGCAGTATCATACCTGGTTGTTCTGACAGTACCAACTGCATTATCGTGGACAACAATATATTCTATAATAATACTATAGTGGGAGATTATTGTGTTTCTGTCGCATCAAAATATCCTTTCTGTATAAAGGAAGATGAATTTGAATGTCAAAAACAAGTTACAGACATATTTGACACTTTAATTTCATTGTAATTTCAATAGAAATTAAGTTCTGTAATTGTCAATCTTATAATAAGCAAAATTAAATTGACTTATATAATTAGTACCTTTGTCTTGCATAAATCTTTATTGTTAAAATCTTTGTTTTCGATGAAAGAAATAAAACACTGCAATCTATAAAATTTAGTAGAAGTCATTGATAGATAGAAATTTGGACAAAGAGATCTAACACTGTTTTATATTATTTTTATTGTTAAAAAGAAATAAAGTAACGCAATCTATGTATAGACTGTGATTATTTTGCACAAACGAGCAATAAGCAAGCATTTTATTCTACATTATTTAATCAATAAGTGTAACATAAAAATTAAAGAGTTTTTACTAAATTGTATTTAACGCTTCTACTATGGAAAACTTATAGAGTGAATTGTCATTCTGAAGAGTGAAATCTCGCTTTTAAAGATTGAAAATTGAACCATTACATCTTTTGCAACATTGGCTTAATTTTCATTTTTACAGTGAGATTCCATTTTAAAGAATTTAGAGAGTATAAATGACGTTGAAAATCGGGAAAATCGAAAGAATAAGGATTCTAATATTCAATTTTAAAAGTGGGAAAACATATGCTTACCACATTATGATCACTCGGGGCCGCTATTGTACCGAAAAAATTGTAGAGTAGTATAAAAAATGATACAATTATAACCAATCGCATCATTGACGAAGAGGTAAAAAAAGTGGTAAAAAAAACTTTTTTTGGGTATACTCAACAGAATAGAATAAACAATAATATAATAAGATTTTATTAAGACCGACATCAAAATACTAAATATAAGCATATTCAAATTTATAACGGTAAAATCTAGATCTTCTTAATGCCTAAATAATGAATGATCTAAATTCACAATGAATAATCTATATCCTATGTAGCGAAGCGTTAACTCTAATCGAGAACAGTGAAGAAAAGAAGAGAGTCATTGCTACTCGGTTTTGCCTTTTATGCTCTTTTAAGAACAAAGGCTTCCCTTTGCATTCGCTTATGAGATTCTCGCAAAATTGAAAATTTTAAGGTGACTCTCTGTTTCGAACCGGCGATTGGCAATTTCGAGCGCGATGGCAAAGCGATACGCTATTGCTATGCGCGCCCACCAAATCTGGATTCTTGATTGGGATGAATGCATATTATATTACGCGTTTGCGACCGATCTGAGTTGGTACGCCGTTATAGTGGTTGAGATCTGCGTACGTGCGACGTGCGGCTTAGCTTATTATTTTTCGACTTTATTGACGAGGTGATGGCCGAGTTTATGTTTTGGAAACCTCTAAGAACGCTTGGAATCCTTCTAAAAGCTTCCGATCCGCATGTCGCACGTACGCCAAATCTGCAAAAACAGTCCGTGTTAGTTGTATCTCGAACAATCCGATATCATTATATAGATGTTAATGTGTTGGAAACCTTAAATTTCGGTTTTGAATAACAAAAATATGGTATATATATATATTATATATATATATATATATATATATATATATACATGTACATATATAAAATATAAATAATTCACTGTGAATTATATAGGCATTGAGAAGATCTAGCTTTGATCGTTATAAGCAAGAATAGAATAACTCATTACACATATATTGCAATGAGTCTTTCCTATATTGTATTAAACATAGATTTCGTAGCTACAATTTTGAAAAGTGATAAATATAGTTTCGAAAAATTCCTATTTTAACTTAATTTTCAGTATATAGTTTATTTGCGCTGCTTACTTATGCAGTCTAATTTATTTGAAAGTTGAATTAAAAACTTATTTTTTATCTGGAATTTTGAAATGAATACCTAAAAAATTCAGAAAATCTCAAAAAACATTTAAGATTTCAGTAAGCATCCTTAAAAATTGTTATTATTATATATTAGTCCTCAACTAACTCCATTAATTAACTACACCACAGAAAATTCAATGTAGTCATCAATACATGTACATTATCACATTGCACTATTATTTACAAAATAGTCAACTCTCTTATTTTCAAGTTGATAATGCAGACATGCTTTTCACATAATTATAACAATAACAACTTTATAAGACGTTCGACACTTTTTGAATGCTTTAAACTAGTGCATTTAGTTTGTAGTTCTTTGTGTATATATAAATATATAAAGGATAAAGTTGATATGTTCATATTTTTATGACTATGTTACGTAAATTTTGCACGATCTAAGTTTCTTCAATAATGCGTGTATATATATATATATATATATATATATATATATATATATATATATATGGTGTTCCATTTTATTGACGTAGATTCAAACAACATGAAATAACATTAAATTTAAAAAAAATGTTGAGAAAAGTTATATACGGCCAGGAGAGAGATAAATAATAGTAAAATCAACATTCTCGAAAATTATTGTTCGAAATTGTTTTTACAAAGATTCTTCTAGTTATTCTGCATATAAAAGTATTAAAGCACAATTATAAAAAATTAATAGTTTCTTTTAGTTTCAAAATATTTTATATTATGTTAAAATGTATCAAAAAATAAATAGATATTAAATATGTATCTCGCAAATTATTCATTTTTTTACACTATTATTTTTATCTGAATAAATGGAAGAATCACATGTAAAAAAATCACACAATCTTATTTTTTTAAATGGCGATGACTTTTATGTGATTTTGAAAAATCGAGTATTGCAAAAATTAATTTTACCATATTATTTGTCTCCTTTTAGACCATATATTTTTCCTAAACATTTTTTTATAAATCTAGCCATTTTCATTATTTTGGAGTATATCAATTAAATAAAACACCCTGTACACGCGCCTCTTACGTTCTTATAGATTATTCTGTATCGTAAACGCAAAAATTATGTAGTTTATATATAATTTCGGATGAAATGCTATTTAACTGATAAACACTGATGACATATATCGTCCTTCCCTTGCTTATTTCTTTGTCAGTTAACACAGAAAAATCATTGAATAGCGATATTTTTGCGTTTTGTGAACCAAACTGTGTATTTTTGTTAATATTTTCATTTTACATCAAGACTATATTTTGAACATAACTCAAAAAAGGTTTTTCTTATCACTTTTTTTTACCTCTTCGTCAATGATGGGATTGGCTATAATTGCATCATTTTTTATACTCTACAATTTTTTCGGTATAATAGCAGTCGCGACTGATAATGCAGTAAGCATGTTTTCCCACTTTTGAAATTGAATATTAGAATCCTTATTCTTTCGATTTTCCTAATTTTCAACGTCATTTATACTCTCTAATTTCTTTAAAGTGGAATCTCACTGTAAAAATGAAAATTAAGTCAATCTTGTAAAAGATATAATGGCTCAATTTTCAATCTTTAACAGCGAGATTTCACTCTTCAGAGTGACAATTCACTCTATAAGTTTTCCATAGTAGATGCATTAAATACAATTTAATAAAAACTCTTTAATTTTTATGTTAGACTTATTGATTAAATAATGTAGAGTAAAATGCTTGCTTATTGCTCATTTACAAAATAATTTAGATTGCAAAAAAATACTAACAGTTTTAATCCTAGATGCTGCGCATCCAGGATTAATTTTAACCAATATTATAATTTTAACGAATTTGAGAATACAATTTGTCTACTTTTTTTGCAGATAACGGATTCTAATGTGGAGCCTTCTGGAAATGACGGTTAATATGACTCTTAAATCAATCTTTAAGAAATATTTTTAAGAAATATATTTTTGTGCTGCAACAATGACATACCTCAAAAAATGTAGTTTTTCTGATAATAAATTCCATTCTTCTGAATTGTTAAAATTTTGTAATATTAATTTTGAAATGGTATATAACTCATTATAAATAAAGAAATAAAATTATATTCTTTTAAAATAATTTTTTCTTTTTTTATATTTTTGTTCTTAATCTGATAATTAAAAAATGTCAATTTTTTAATTATGTCATTATTGTAACAAATAAACAATATCATCCATGCTTTCATTGAAAAAATAGCGATGTTCTCTGTGAAACTACTTTCGTTTTTTTTTTAAATTAAAGAAAAATGCTTAGAATTCCATTTTTCAAAATATTCTAAAATTTCAATAGGTTTTTTAGAAAAAGTTTTTATTTAACATAAGGAAAACATTATTTGAAAACTGAGGATTAACTCTTTAATATCATATCTAATTTCTAAGGTAAGAAATCTGATGATACAATTAAAAATTACGTATCAATAATAGACAATACGCTATATCATGTTTTGGCATTAAAAATGTAGAATATTTTATAAAAATATTATAGAGCAAAAATATTATTTCGAGCGATTGTATAATCTGCGTTGGAGGTCTTTTTCACACTTGGCGGACGTCACATGACACTGTTTTGAAACGTATAAATGCTCGAAAACTTTTCGTTGCTTCTATTGTAATAACTATCCCCTTTAAGACTTGAACATAACTTATAAAATATCCTAATATAATTTATGAAGGAACCTTGCTTTCTAAAGGCTTTTCTGAGTTGCTGAATTAGATTCTAAAGCCAAAATTCTAAAATTCAAATTTAAAAAAAATGATCTGATTATTGTGAATTTTGGTTTTAGAAAATTCTTAATATCTCTGAATTTGAATATAGTCTGAAAATATTGAATTTCAAAAAGTAATAATTAATATAGAGAAAAATGTCATAAGGCTTATAATTAGTGTTTAAAAGTTTGGAAATTGGACTAACCATTTACATAGTACTGGTAAACTTCAAATAAAGCGAAACTGAAAATTTATAATATTACCTTACAATTAAAAACTTTCTAATATCAAGTTTTATGGTAATCAAATTATTTTTTAGGTATTCTGTCTGTTATATTTTATCTGATATTTTATTTGTTAATTGATATAAATATTACTATCATTCGTATTAGAATTAAATCAGTATTTAAAAAAATATATTTATTAAAAAAAAAGAAAATTATTTAAAAAATTAGAACTTTAATATTTGCAATTTAATTCCACAGTCTTAATACAACTTTCTTTTTCTAGTATAAATGATATTCAAGTAGAAATATTAAAAATTTTGTTAGTTCCTTTCGGCTTAATAGAAGTTGTCTAATTACTTCTATCATTATTAAACAGAATGTAAAAATTAATAAAAATTTTGAGAATATTAAGTTTAATACTTTAAACAATTTCTGAAATATATTGTTCAGATCTAAATAAATAAATAAAAAATCTTAAATTTTTATGTTTAATAGTTTTTCTTTAATAAAAGAAATCGTTAAATTTATCATAAAAACCGTTTTTAGGTCAGAATCTTTTATTAACAGATGTCACTTAAAATCATATTTAAAATTTAAAACTATTTGATAATCCTTTAAAATTCCATAACAATTACAAATTTCTAATAATAACGAGCATCACGTGAATTATGTGTTTCGAGCTTTTTTAAGTAACATTTTCTACCTTAAACATTTTCTAAAACCACAGAAATCCCACAAATTACATTACAAATAGCATTATAATTACTAATGCTATATAATATCAATTTTTATTTAGAGATGTTTCGCGAGAATTTTTATTGTTTATTTTATTTGCTGTATTCTCCTCAACGTTAAAAATCATCAATATCTTCTTTTAACTAATTATTTTCAGTTTCTTAGATGACATATGTGTTAAATTTATGTAACGTAAACAAAGTAAACTTCAAATGATAACTTTCAAATAAATAATTTTGCAGGCAATTGGTCAACTTCATGTATCTTAGGAGTTAAATACGTTTCAATAGTTTTGTATACCAGGTAAAGGCTTAAAGTGGATATCCATTATTAACTTATTTCTAATACCGCTTAAATGTTCGCATTTTTACAGCGATATTCCTAATGGAAAATTTGTCCAAGTAAACGAATCTTGCAATTTTTTAAATTCCTCTTCATCGGTTTTTTTTGTGACTCATGGATTTATTTCAAATTATTCCAATTATAACTTATTTGTTACTCCTCAATTGTTAAAGGTAAATTTTTTTATTTTCAAGAACAAAATTAAAACGCAGAATTTTTTTCTATAATTTCAAAATCTTATATTGTACAAATAATATAAAAATATTGTAAGATTTATAATAAAAGTATTAAGTAAAAGAATTTTTTTTCTCTGTAGAAACAATATGCAGTATTTTCGCTAGATTGGTCTGACGCAGCGTGTTATAATGACCCAGCCGTCTTAAATCTGCTTGAATATCCCTTCGCAGTACGTAACACTCGTGAAGTTGGTAATTACTTGGCAAGGTATGGCTATTTCGTGGTGTTATGTCAAATTGAATAATTTAAAAAAATGTACAACGAATATCAATTAAAATATTTTTTATTGCGATTTAAATAATTTTCTAAATGCTATGATAATACAGTAATAAAATTAAGTAATACTGATGATCAATGTAATATGTAATATGTAAAATAAATGTACCACTTATTGAGGTTTAGTTTTACACATTTGTATTTTAACAAAAGTAATAATAATCAAGAGATAATTTTAACTGAATAAGAAATGCGACATTTTTTTATTTATAGCATAAAATTTTTCTTTTAGCTATATTAAATCAATATGCGATACATGCAGCGTTCCATTTAAAAACATCGCACTTATAGGCCACAGTCTTGGTGCACATATAAGTAGCTTTGCCGCAAAAAATCTCCAGACATCGGATTATGGTAAAGTTCCGCTTCTTATTGGTTCCGATCCTGCGGGACCTCTTTTCATGCTTAAAGGTCCCGAGGATAGATTTTCTGACACAGACGCCGAACGTGTCATAGCTCTTCACACATCTGCTCTCGGACTACAGAAATCTCTAGGTCATCTCGATTTGTGGTTCAATAACGGATTAAGCCAACCAGCATGTGGTGGTAAGTATTATATTTAAATTGAAAATAAATTATTTAATATAGGAAAATGTCGCAAAAACAATAGCTAACAGAAATTAATTATGAATAAAGTAAAAATTTTTGTTTTTTTTTAGGCCAGATAATCGGTACTCTGAAAATTAATTGCTCACATCATATATGCATCATGTATCTGGCTAGTATGTGGTCAGATGATTGTGCATTTATTGGTGTCCCTATACCGTGAGTTTGTTTTTGTTCTTTTTATTAAGAGCATGTTTAGTTTTACAAAGAGAGGACATAGTGAATTTCTCATGGATTTTTATCGTTTTCATATTAAATCTATACATTTATATAAAAATAAATTGTCTTGTGTTCGCGAGTATTTTAATACATAGGTCTTGTAAATGGTATATTTTTTAATAATCTATGAATAAAGAACCCTGAACGTATTATACGAATCCTGATAAAATAAATTAGTTTTCATATATAATATAGCTATAATGTGATGAAGGAAATCACAAAATACAGGACTCGAATAAAGAACTTTCGAGCTATATTAGGTGTAATAAAAAGAAATCCATTATTTTTCCAATAGATGGCTTTAGTAATCTGTATCTCATCTACACGTGATTACTAAAGCCATCTATTGGAAAAATAATGGATTTCTTTTTACTACACCTATAAATATAAAAAATGTTTTGTGCATAAATACAAGTGTTTTATACATTTGTCATACTATAACTCAAAAACTATTTATTATTGATCCTTGTGTCTATGATATCTTTTGTTCACATGATAAGCTAAATTATGTGTTAAAATTCATTTAATTAAAATCCAATTTTCCACATAATTATTGAAGGGTTTCATACCTTAAAAAATATTATTTACAAAATCCATTTGATAAAACGCTAGACATGTTACAACTTATTTTTAATGTAGATACATAATGTTAAAGGAGATAAAAATCTGTGATAAGAATACACTGTATCCTCTCCTTCAACTGAATTTTTGTGAATTTTCTCGGTTAAAAATTCCTATAATATCAAATTAAATCCTATAATATCAAATTATATTCTAATAATATCAAATTAAAAACAATTACAAGATATATAATATGTTAAATAATAGTCAAAAGCTACATTATTATAATCAAATGTACATTATTTATTCTTTTTCAGCCGTAGAATTGGTATTCCTGGGTATGTATAAATAAATAAATTGATTTTTACTTAAAATTATTTATTTGTATAAGTACTCTTCGACTGTTTATTTTGCGACTATCATATTATTTATTATTGCAGTATCATACCTGGTTGTTCTGACAGTACCAACTGCATTATCGTGGACAACAATATATTCTATAATAATACTATAGTGGGAGATTATTGTGTTTCTGTCGCATCAAAATATCCTTTCTGTATAAAGGAAGATGAATTTGAATGTCAAAAACAAGTTACAGACATATTTGACACTTTAATTTCATTGTAATTTCAATAGAAATTAAGTTCTGTAATTGTCAATCTTATAATAAGCAAAATTAAATTGACTTATATAATTAGTACCTTTGTCTTGCATAAATCTTTATTGTTAAAATCTTTGTTTTCGATGAAAGAAATAAAACACTGCAATCTATAAAATTTAGTAGAAGTCATTGATAGATAGAAATTTGGACAAAGAGATCTAACACTGTTTTATATTATTTTTATTGTTAAAAAGAAATAAAGTAACGCAATCTATGTATAGACTGCGATTATTTTGCACAAACGAGCAATAAGCAAGCATTTTATTCTACATTATTTAATCAATAAGTGTAACATAAAAATTAAAGAGTTTTTACTAAATTGTATTTAACGCATCTACTATGAAAAACTTATAGAGTGAATTGTCACTCTGAAGAATGAAATCTCGCTTCTAAAGATTGAAAATTGAGCCATTACTTCTTTTGCAAGACTGGCTTAATTTTCATTTTTACAATGAGATTCCATTTTAAAGAATTTGGAGAGTATAAATGACGTTGAAAATCGGGAAAATCGAAAGTATAAGGATTCTAATATTCAATTTCAAAAGTAGGAAAACATATGCTTATCACATTATGATTACTCGGGGTCGCTATTGTACCGAAAAAATTGTAGAGTAGTATAAAAAATGATGCAATTATAACCAATCGCATCATTGACGAAGAGGTAAAAAAAGTGGTAAAAAAAACTTTTTTTGAGTATACTCAACAGAATAGAATAAACAATAATATAATAAGATTTTATTAAGACCGACATCAAATTAAATACTAAATATAAGCATACTAAATATAAGCACATTCAAGCCTATAACGGTTAAAGCTAGATCTTCTCAATGCTTAAATAATTTACAGTGAATTATCTATATTCTATATACGTACATGCATATATATCATATTTTTGTAGTTATTCAAATTGTGCGCTTAAATTTTTCCGGACTTTATCAAACATAATTAGACTACTGCAATAATATCACAAGTTAAATTAAATTAACAAGCAAATTCGTAATCTTCGATCCGATATCATATTATAAGGGTATTAATATATTGAAAACCTTAAATAAATTTATTGGGAAAAATATTACCTCAGCCGGGACTTGAACCCGGATCTCTTGTATTCTGTACGAGTGCTGTATTCTATATGAGAAACCATTAGACCAGCGAGGCTTTAGTAATATTCTTCTCAATAATCAATTTATTTAAGATTTTTTGCATATTAACATTCTTATATGTGTAATATGATATTGGATCGAAGATTGAGAATTTGCTTGTCAATTTATAATTTAACTTGTGATATTATTACAATAATTTAATTGCAGTTTAACATTATATACATAACATTATACATATTTAATTGCAGAATAACTACAAAAATAATAACTACAAAAATATGGTATATATGCATGTATATATATATATATATATATATATATATATATATATATATATATATATAGGATATAGATAATTCACTGTGAATTATTTATAATCGTCTTTTCTTGGCTACACTATCGCTCACTAGTGTTATACTCAGACAATGTACCGTGTTTCCATGGCTGGTAAGCGAAGTCATTCAGTGTATCGTATTTCTGTGGCTACGGTGTAGTGGAAATTTCATGCACGAAGTGGGATTTTGCTACACCGTCTCAAAGGGACGGTGTAGAGCCAGTGTGACATTTAAAATTTGAAAATGGAAATCAAGCGGAAATAGGATTTTAACGCAATGATGTAGTATACATCATAGTGTGCACCACTCTGATGTAGTGTAGTGCTTACATGCAATTGGTGTGGTACGAAGGCTACACCCAGTGTATCCCAAGAGAAAACGCTATTAGGCATTGAGAAGATCTAGCTTTGACCGTTATAAGCTAGAATAGAATAACTCATTACATATATATTGCAATGAGTCTTTCTTTTACAGTATTAAACATTAGATTTCGCAGCTACAATTGTAAAAAATGATAAATATAGTCTCGCAAAAATTCTTGTTTTCTATTAATTTTTAATATGTAGTTTATTTGCGGTGCTCTAACTTATTTGAAAGTTGAGTTAAAAATTAATTTCTTATCTGGAATTTTGAAATGAATACCTAAAAAATCCAGAAATTCTCAAAGAATGTTTAAGATTTCAGTAAACACCCTTAAAATTGTTATTATCATATATTAATCCTCAACTAACTTCGTTAATTAACTACACCACAGAAAATTCAATGTAGTCATCAATATATATTATGTAATATATATGCAGTATATTATCATAAATTGCATTATTATTTAAAAAATAGTCAGCTCTCTTATCTTCAAGTTGATAGTGCAGACATGCTTTTTACATAATTATAACAATAACAGCTTTGTAAAACGCGCAATACTTTTTGAATGCTTCAAAGTGCATTTAGTGTGTAGTCTTTTACATATACGAATATATACATAAAACATGAAGGATACAGTTGGTATGTTTATATTTT
The DNA here is from genome assembly GCF_024713525.1 of Acromyrmex echinatior. Classification (NCBI taxonomy): domain Eukaryota; kingdom Metazoa; phylum Arthropoda; class Insecta; order Hymenoptera; family Formicidae; genus Acromyrmex; species Acromyrmex echinatior. The sequence continues at coordinate 17,057,094 of NC_141854.1, forward strand.
TACGACTTTATTACGTAAATTTTGCAAAACGATCTACGTTTTTTCAATAATATGTATATATAGGGTGTTCCATTATATTGAAATAACATAAAAACAATCAAATTAAAAAAAAAAAATGTTCAGAAAAGTTATAGAGAAACGTAAATAATAGTAAAATCAACATTCGAAAATTATTGTTCGAAATTGTTTTTACAAAGATTCTTCTAGTTATTCTGCATATAAAAGTATGCATATAAAAGTACAATTATAAAAAATTAATAGTTTTTTTTCTAGTCAAAATATATTATATTATATTACATTAAAATATATAAAAAAATAGATATTAAATATGTATCTCGTAAATTATTAATTTTTTTATAACACTAATATTTTTATCTGCTGAATAAATAGAAGAATCACATCATGTAAAAAAATAACACAATTCTATTTTTTTAAATGGCGATGACTTTTATGTGATTTTGAAAAATTGAGTATTGCAAAAATTAATTTTACCATATTATTTGTCTCCTTTTAGATCATACATTTTTCCTAAATATTTTTTTATAAATCTAGCCATTTTAATTATTTTGGAGTATATCAATTAAATAAAACACCCTGTATACGCGCCTCTTGCGCTATTATATTTTCGATTATTCTATATCGTAAATGCAAAAATTATGTAGTTTATATGTAATTTCGCATGAAATGCTACATAACTGATAATACTACGACATATTTCGTCCCTTTCTTGCTTATTTCCTTGTCAGTTAACAAAAAAGAAGTCGTTGAATAGCGACCTTTCTGCGTTTTGTGAACCAAAGTATGTTCTTTTTGTTACTATTTCCATTTTATATCAAGGATACATTTTGAAGATAACTCGATAAAGGTTTTTCTTATCACTTTTTTTTACATCTTCGTCAATGATGCGATTGGTTATAATTGCATCATTTTTTATACTACTCTACAATTTTTTCGGTATAATAGCAGTCCCAACTGATAATGCGGTAAGCATGTTTTCCTTTTGAAATTGAATATTAGAATCCTTATTCTTTCGATCTTTCCAATTTTCAACGTCATTTATACTCTCTAAATTCTTTAAAATGGAATCTCACTGTAAAAATGAAAATCAAGTCAGTCTTGCAAAAGATGCAATAGCTCAATTTTCAATCTTTAAAAGTGAGATTTCACTCTTCAGAGTGACAATTTATTCTAAAAGTTTTCAATAGTATATTAAACAGTTTTGTAAAAATTTTTTAATTTTTATGTTAGATTTATTGATTGAATAATGTAGAATAAAATGCTTGTTTATTGCTCGTTTGCGAAAAATAATTTAGACTAAAAAAATATTAATTGTCTTAATCCTAAATACGTAGCATCTAGGATTAATTTTAACTAATGTACAAACACTTGACAATTTGTCTACTTTTACAGACCTTTTTTTGCAGATAACTGATTCTAACGTGGAGCCTTCAGTGAATGACGGTTAATATGATTCCTAAATCAATTTTTAAGAAATATTTTTAAGAAATATTCTACATTTTTGTGTTGCAACAATGACATAGCTCAAGAAAGTAGTTTGTTTAAAAATAAATTCCAATGTTTTAAATCGTTAAAATTTTGTAATATTAATTTTGAAATGGTATATAACTCATTATAAATGAACAACATAAAATTATATTCTTTTAGAGTAAATTTCTTTTTTTTTATATTTTTGTTCTTAATCTGCAGATAACTAAAAAAATGTCAATTTTTTAATTATGTCATTATTGTAACAAATAAACAATACCATTCGTGCTTTCATTGAAAAAATAGCGACATTTTTTGTGAAGCTACTTTCGTTTTTTTTTTAAGATTAAGGAAAAATGCTTAGAATTCCATTTTTCAAAACATCCTAAAATTTCAATTGGTTTTACAAAAAGTTTTAACATGAGGAAAACAATATTTGAAAATTGAAGATTAACTCTTTAATACCATACCTAATTTCTGAGGCAAGAAATCTATCTAGAATTAAAAATTACGTATCAATAATAGACAATCCACCATATCATATTTTGACATTAATAATGTAGAATATTTTATAAAAATATTATAGAGCAAAAATATTAGACGTAACGGAAAGTTTCAAACGATTGCACAAACCTGCGTTGGAGGTATTTTCCATACTTGACGGACGTTATGTGACGCTATTTTGAAACGTGTAAATGCTCGAAAACTTTTCGTTGCATCTATTGTAATAACTATCCCTTTGAGGACTTAAATAACTTATAAAACATTCTAATATAACTTATGAAGGGATCTTGTTTTCTATAAAGACTTTTCGAAGTTGCTGAATTAGAAATGCTGAATTCTAGCCAAAATTCTAAAATTCAAATTAAAAAAAAAATGATCTGATTATTGTGAAATTCAGTTTTAGAAAATTCTTGATATCTATGAGTTGAATGTAGTCTGAAAATATTGAATTTTAAAAAGGTAATAATTAATATAAAAGAAAATAAGACTTATAATCAGTATTTAAAAATTTGGAAATAATACTAACCATTTACATAGCACTAGTAAACTTCAAATAAAGCGAAACTGAAAATTTATAATATTACTTCTCAATTAAAAACTTTCTAATATCAAATTTTATGATAATCAAATTATTTTTTTTAAATTCTATCCGTTATATTTATCTTTTATTTATATAAATATTACTATTATCCATACTAGAATTAAATCAATATTAAAAAAATATTTTTACTAAAAAAAAAGAACAAAACTATTTAAAGGATTAAAATTTTAATGTTTACAATTTAATGCTATAATCTTAATATAATTTTCTTTTTCTAATATAAGTGATGATATTCAAGTAGAAATATATATTAAAAATTTAGTTAGTTCGTTTCAGCTTAATAGAACTTCTCTAATTATTTCTATTATTATTAAATAGAATGTAGCGCGCGCGGTTAATAACTTTAAGAATACTAAGTTTAAGACTTTCAAAAATTTCTAAAATATATAGCTCAGATCTAAATAAACGGAAATTCTTAAATTTTTATGTTTAATAGCTTTTCTTTAATAAAAGAAATTGTTAAAGTTATTATAAAAACTGGTTTTAGGTAAAAATCTTCTATTAACAGATATTTCTTAAATCATATTTAAAACTGTTTGATAATCCTTCAAAATTCCATGACAATTACAAATTCTAATAATAATGAGCATCATGTGAATTATGTATCTTGAGCTTTTTTAAGTAACATTTTTTACCTTAAACTCTTTTTTACCTTAAACTCTTTCTAAAACCACAGAAACCCCACAATTTCGCTTTTAGAGTCTTAAACTCTTGATCATCATTTCTTTTTTAATTCTAAACAATGAAGGTAATTTCACAAATATTTATGTATATAATAATATTGAAGATAAATATTAAAAAAAAAAGATTTATTAGCGCTATATTTATTTAACTTCCTTATATTAGAGAGAAACAAAATTGAGCGTATATAGTTACATACTGTATATATAAACCATAAGTTTAATATGACTGCATTTTCTGCACATTTGCCAATAATTTACAGTTATCAACAATATTATAATATCAAATTTTATATAGAGATATTTAGCAAAATATTGTGCTTCTTATAATCAGATTCAACATTAATATCTTATTTAATATATCACTTATTTTGGATCGTTGTTGTGATATTTTTTTTATACACAACATACAAGATATTCCGAAATATTTATGAATCAAAATACCACAATAAGAAAATTTAAAACTGAGTAAAAAGGTCTTTATAAATTTTTATTTTAAGCAAAAATTGTGACATAATAAAGATTTAAATATGGCCAATTAAAGATTACGTTTAGATGGATTATTTTCACTGAAGTCCGCACTTACTGAACTATTGCACGCACAATTCGTGGACAGGTGATCGTCTAAACGTAATCTATAATTGGTTATATTTAAACCCTCATATTTCAAAACTACTGCTTGAAATAAAAATTTATACATAACTTTTTTAGTTAATTTTTTTTAAAACTTCCTAGCAAAGTTACATGTAACATACCTGTTAGTTGTAATATCCCATAATATAACTGTAATATAACACATATGTTATATTATTGAGTGGGAAATTACAACTAACAGGTACATTACATGTAACTTTGTGTTTGCTGGGTTTCTTGCTGTAATATTTTGATTCGCGGGACATCCTGTATATATTTATATGCCGCAAACAAAATAGACATTTTTAATAACTTTTTTACAGACAATTTTATGTTCAATCTGGCAATTTCCTGTATTTTTGGTGTTAAATCGGTCTCGACTGTTCTATACACGAGGTAAACCTCACACATGTTGAGTAATGTATGTGCGTCCCAAAATTTTCCGAACTTTTTCAATAGGGATAGGTCGGGTGGCGCCATCCGTGTGTTCGATTGCGCGTTTGAAAGGTACATCCCTAGCTGACTTCCAGTAAAAATTTCATGACATTTGGTTCAGTGGAAACGAAGTTATGGCGTCTCAAGTGTCAGTATGTTGTATACATCGGTACGAGAATGAACTTCGAACAAAGAGCCAATATTAAGTTTTGTTTTAAACTTGGTAAAACATTTACCGAAACCCATAATTTGATGAAACAAGTTTATGGTGATAATTGTGTAGCCCGTGCCAGTGTTTATGAGTGGTATACGCGATTCAAGAACGGTCGTGAGGACATAAATGACGACGCACATACAGGTCGCCCAAAATCGACAATTAACGAAAATTCCATCGAAGTTTTTATGATTCCAAGGGTATTGTGCACAAAGAATTCGTTCCAGCAGGCCAAACAGTTAATGCTGTATTCTATGTAAGCGTTTTGAAGCGTTTGGTGCACCGCATTCGTCGTATTCGGCCAGAATATCGCGAAGGAGGAAGTTGGCGCTTGTTACACGATAATGCGCCATCTCACCGTTCGACACTTGTCACTGATTTTTTTACTAAAAATCACATTTTAACAATCAACCATTCCCCGTATTCGCCTGATATGGCACCTTGTGACTTCTACCTATTCGGCAAAATGCATTTGTCCATGAAAGGAAAGCGGTATGTGGACGTAGAAGACATCCAAAGGGCTTGTACCACTATTCTGAAGGACGTGCCTTTGAACGACATAAAACACTCATTTGAAATGCTTTTAGATCGTGCTAAACGTTGTATTGAATCCGACGGGGACTAACTTTGAATAAACAATTTGAATTTGAAAAAAAAAGTAAACCGTTGTTGTTTTATTTCAAAAGTTCGGAAAATTTTGGGACGCACCTTGTAACATGTAACTGTAAATTTATTTCTTGCACTGCTTTTACGTTTGCAATTTTTTTACAGTAATATTCCTAATGGCAAAATTGTTCAAGTAAACGAATCCTGTAATCTTATCAATCCCTCAAAACCAGTTTTCTTCATGACTCATGGTTTTCTTGCCAATTCACTCAATTATAATTTTCCTAATTTTGCCTCTCTATTGTCAAAGGTATAAAAAATTTTTATATTTTATGTAATAATAAAATTAAAACATAGAATTTTTTAATGTGATTTGTAAATCTTATTTGTATATTGTAATTTGAAAATCTTATATCACATTATACAAGTAATCAAGAAAAAAAGTAAAATCCATAATAAAAAAATTAATAAAATAACTTCTTTTTTTATATATAGAAAGATTATACAGTGTTTTCATTAGATTGGTCTAACGCAGCATGCTATAATCGTATAACAGCCACTATGAATTTGCTAGAGTATCCTCTTGCAGTACGTAACACTCCTGAAGTTGGTACCTATTTGGCGAGGTATAGCGATTTCACAATATTTCGTTAAATTAAAATAAAATATAATAAAAGATATAAATTGAAATTCAATTAATTTTAATTACAATTTAAATAAAATTTTAGATAACAATAGTTAATTATAATAAAATTAAGTAATACTCCAATGATCAATGCAAAATACAGTACAAAATAAATATAGCGTCTATCAAAAATTTAGCTTTATATGTTACACAGGATATCCCTGATCATCTTTTATTTTCACAGGATAAGGTCCAATCAAAAAAATGTTCAGACAATAGTTTTACAGTTTAAAAAGATCTTTTCATTAGTCTTATCAGTTTGACTCTGGATGGCATCGCCAAGATCAGGTCAAGATCATATCGATTTTTTAAAATGGAAACCTTTATTCTTATTGCATATTCTTGTAACTTATCTTGACAGCTTTTCAAAACTATAATAAAATATTTATTCATTAAGTACTTTTCGAGTTATAAGGCTTGGAAATTACAGTATCGTTAGCATTAGCATTATCTAAGGTATTCGATTGATAGTCGAAACTTTTTAAATATTTTTCAGGATTATGATCTTGACACCACATATAAGATCAAGGCTTTTGGAGATTATTCCTTTTATTTTCATTTTTATTATAAAAATTAAAGTAAAAGGTCTCCAAAGGCCTTAATTTTGATATAAGATGTCAAGATCATGACCCTTTTAATTACATTTAAAAGATTTTATCAATTAAAACAGATTAGATAATTCAGTATAACTTTCAAGTCTTATAACTTAAAAAGTACTTCATAAAAAAATATTTTGTTATAGTATTCTGAAAAACTCTCGAGATAAACTAAAATATGTAAATAAGAATGTGTAACAAAAAATGGGGTTTACGTTTAAAGAAATCGATATAACCTTGATCTAAGTTTAGCAACGTCACTCAAAGTTAAACTGATAAGACGAGAATAGAGCTTTTTAAACTGTAAAATTATTATCCGAACATATTTTTAAATGGATTATTATCCGAACATATTTTTATTCTATGAAGATAAAAGAGGTTTGGAATATCCTGCATATATACATATATATAAAATATATTTCTATAAAATTTTTCTCTCAGTTACGTCAAATCATTGATTGACATGTGCGATGTTCCGTTGAAGAACATTACATTTATGGGCCATAGTCTCGGCGCACATGTAAGTGGCTTCGCCGCGAAGGATCTCCAGAAATCAGGTTACGGCAAAATTCCGCTTCTTATCACTACCGATCCCGCATATCCCTTATTTATGTTTAGTAATTGCGAGGGCAGACTTTGCAAGAAGGATGCGGAACGTGTAGTAGTTCTTCATACGTCGGCTGCTGGAATACAAAAGTCTATAGGTCATCTCGATTTATGGTTCAATAATGGATTAAGCCAACCAGCATGTGGTGGTAATTATTATATTTAACTTAAAAATAAATTAATCGGGGTAAACGTTATAAAAACAACAGAAAAAAATTATAAATGAAATAAATTTTTGTTTCAGGTTGGTTCTTCGGTATTATAAACCTCAATTGCTCGCATAATATAGCCATCGCGTATTTATGTAATACATTGTTTCATGGTTGTAAATATACGGGCGTTGGTATTTCTATATCGTAAGTTCGCTTTTTTTTATTAACAACATGTTTAAACTTAGATCAATCTAATTTTTGTAAATTTTTTAGGTTTGAAAACTTTATCGTATCAAATTAAACATTTTTATTAAATGAAAATACAATGAATACATTAATTGTTATAACCATATGTACATTATTTATTTTTATTTTTTTCAGACCCAGAACAATCCCGTTTCTCAAGTATGTATAAATAAAAAAATTTTTTTTTATTCTTGTTTCTTATCTTGCGTTTATTACATTTTTTTATCATAACTGGCATTCTTGCAGTATTCTGCCCGGTTGTTCTTCCGACGAAACTGATTGTATTACCGTGGATCATAGGATATTCGACCGTAACTATGCCATAGAAGGAGACTACTGTGTTTCTGTTATATCAGAATTTCCCTACTGTACAAAGAATCTTTCTGTCTATCAAAAATAAGTTAAGGCGAATTCGACACTTTAATTTAATTATAATGGAAATGAAGTTCTACAATTGTCACTTTCATAATAAGCGTGATAATAGACAGAGTCACGTAATTAATAAATATAATTAAATTTAATTTCATGACTTTATTTAGTATAGATTTTTATTGTTAAAATTTTTAAATTGTTATTAATGAAAAGAAATTAAGCACTGCAATGTATAAAGTTTAATAGAAGAATTGATGGAAATCGATTAAAAATGGAAATCGAAAAAGATAAAAAGGATGTTAGATTGTATCGTATATTTCTCGATTTTCTTCTTGAATTAAAATAATTAAATTATATAATAATATTTTACTTTTACTTTGTTTTTTTTTGTATATATTGTATATATTGTATATACTTTTAATATCACATTTAGTATTATATTTTAATATTATCAGTATTATTCAGTCTTTCATAATTTAAATATCTAATTAATTTAATTTTTTAGTATTTTATAGTATATTAATATCTTATCTGCGCTATAATATCTTATATACTGCGAATAATCTGCATGAATAATTCCATAGTAATCTACATATATTTCATAAGTGTGTATGCTATATGAAAAAATTCGTCTTTATACGTTTTAACCCCTCAGGCCTTACATACATTTTAATGTATTAGGTGTTGGAATTAATTCGTAGCGTTTTACAAGTGATGGGAAGTACTTTCATTAATGTATTTTTTAATGCTCATGTGAAATAAATAACATTCTTTCATTAAAAAACGCTACGAATTAATTCCAACACCTAATATATTAAATTTGATGATATTATCCGTTGAAATTATTCTATCGACATCATCTAATATCTAATATACACAATAATGTATATGTTAGAAAAATAGTCAAAATTAAAAAAAAATGAATTGTTTAGTATAAATGACTTATTAAAGTATGCTAAATTATATTTAAAAAATTTTGTTAACATAGTATAAAATACATACTATAAAAGCCAGCTCTGAGGGGATTAATATTTGAATTTGCATTTTACCTAAAATATAAGATTGTATAATACGTTTAAAATATATATACTTTTGAAACTTAAAGTAAGATATGTACATATTTGATATTTGGCGAAAGCGAGAAAGTCTTGTGTAGTCTAGTGTAGAAATAAAAAACGGACCTAATGTTATGTATAAATTTGTATAATTTTGTATAATGTCATATATTATTGTATATAACTATATGAGAAAATTAATTACATACAATTATAATTTGTATAATTTTATATACATTTGTATATGTATAAATATTTATATAATAGTATACAGAGCTCGATATCATTTGCTTCTAGGCCGATTTTCAACTCGGCTCCGTCTTCCACTACTCTTCTCATCTCATAATCCCACGCGCAGTCCAAATGCCGCCCAACGCTTAGGAGCGTATAGCGCTTGTAGACATGAGGCCCATTCGCTTTGGGCGCTCACGATAAACTTCATTCTATCAATTTTTTTCATTGTTATCTATTTTTTTTCATTACACAACTAAGATAGAATGAAGCAACGCATAAGCGCTCAATCTTACTATCATTCTATCTTATTTATGCAATGAGGGAAAAAAATAGAATGAAATTTACAACGTGAGCGCCCAAAGCGGGTGGACTTCATGTCTACGAGCGTTATACGCTCCTAAGCGTTGGGCGGCATTTGAATGCGCGCAGAGTGATGAGATGAGAAGAGGAAGGCGGAGCCGAATCGAATATCGACCGAGAAGTGCAAATGATGCAGAGCTCTGTTATATAGGTCATTTTTTCCTAGCAGCTATGTTAGAATAAGTTGCATAAACGAAATAATTATAATTAGTTAAAAGTTAAATTAAGACTAAATTAACGTAGATTAAATTAAATGTAATTTTTTAATATTAAAAAAAATTATTTTAATATTAAAAAATATTACGAAAGAATATTGGCAATACAAATTAATAAATAAATTTAATATTTTTTATTTGTGAAATGAGTTTAAATATACGTTCCCTTATACGAAAATTATAAAATACGTAAAAATATGAATTTTTCAGAAAAAGGAAAAAGCTATTTTTTAACAAAAAGTTATTAGCTAATTAAATAAGATTGAATATAAAAAATATATTATACTTAGAAACATGATCAAATATTATTATTTTTGTTATTTTTATTTCATGATCCTTAAAGAATTATCCTTTTTGAGTTGTAATTTGGATAATTTTGATATCCTACTTGTAATCAATATAGATAATTCATTAAAAGTGACAACTCAAAATATGACAATTTATATTTACCTCTAACTTATTGTTTTATATTGTTTTATACATATATAATTTTTTCATTTTTTTAAATGTGTCTTTTTTTAAAAAGAAATCATACAAAAAATAACCATTTAATTATTTTTTACTTTTATTATCGTTTTTATAAAATAAAAACAATCTATGCAATAATATATATATAAAATTTTATTATTAATTATTTACTATCACATATTTTTGTAAAATATCGTACATATATTTATAAAATATTTTACATATTTTCTGCATACTGTTGTGCTGCAATTATATCAGCACAAGATCCAGGACCATTCGAAATTCGGAAAGGATATGATTCAGAAAAAAAAACACTGCACTTATCTTTTTTTTATATAAAACGTTAACTAAATAAAATTTATTTACTTAAAACTGACGTTATACTAGTTATACAATTAGTTTATTTATATTTATTATATTACATATATATATAATATAATATTTTATATATATATATATATATATATATAAAATATTATTATATTACAACTCCACTTAAACTTCGATTACACTTTTTACTATTCTTGAATCGTGAAAGGACAGAGTACATCGCACGAATTATATAATGATTGACTCGCTTGCTCACACTTTTCAATATTTATCTCGCATCTTTGTCGTCAACTTCTAATCAGTATTCGTCAAATTATAATTGGGTATTCGCGATCGGATTCTCTGTACCGATCATGCAATTAGGCCACCTTAACTTAATTTTTATTTCATAATTTAGTCTCTCTTACGAATTTCATAACTCGGTTTTTCACCTTAATCATGTTTATTAGGTCATGAGCAATCGCACTCATAACTCAGCAAATAACTTACAGTTGTCAATAATGCTGTAATGTCAATATTTTATAAAAACACATTATCAAAGTTATTGCTTAATACATCATGGTATATTTTGAATTTTTCTTATTGTCCCTTAGTATCTTCAGTAGTCCGTTAATATCTTCTTTCTCAAAAAATGCAGATCGTTACAATAATTCTAATTTCCTTTTCACTATACCTATGTTTATATGCCGCGTGTGATTTAAATAATTTCGATATAAATATTTCTAAAAATGAAAATTCCTGTGTCTTCGGCGTTACATCGGTATCAATGGTTTTGTTCACCAGGTAAAATACACACGTTAGTATCTAATGTTAATTTATTTCTCACGTCACTTACGTTCGTATTTCTTTCAGTAACATTCCTCGGGGTAAATTTATTGAAGTAAACAATTCCTGCGATTTTTTCGATTCATCAAAGTCAGTCTTCTTTATAACTCATGGTTTTCTTGCACATTCGTACTGGCCTAATTTTGATAATCTTACTTCTTTACTGTTAAAGGTAAATATTTTTTATACATAAGAATAGAAACAAAAATGTAGGATTTCTTTCTGTATTTTTAAAATTTTATATATTGCATAAGTAGAAAAAATAGAAAAATATTGTAATGCTTACAGTAAAATAATTTAACAGAATATGACTTTTTTCTATAGAAAGACTATACGATATTTGCGCTAGATTGGTCTAATGCAGCATGCTATAATGACCCTATTATCATAAATCTACTAGCGTATCCTTTTGCAGTACGTAACACTCGCGAAGTTGGCGACTGCTTGGCAAGGTATGGCTACTTTACAGTGTTAATAATACAGATATACATATATAATAAATATAAATCCAAATTAAAATAATTCTAATTCCAATTTCAAATGATTTTCCAAATAATATTGTACAATAATAGATAATAATTAAGTAATACCTATAATTAATATATAATGTAAAATAGATATAACGATTATTAAGGCCTCTTAGGCTTGGCTGAATTTTGAGCAAATGGTATATTAAGAGCAAATGATATATTTATTTAAATGAAAAGCAACAATTCATACCTGACACTGGCGTATCAAAAACAAAGACTGTATATTCTATCTGTATATTGTTAACACTGTTATAAAACGTTGTGAAGGCAAAAAAAGTGTGAAACAAAACATATGAAAAAAAACGATTATTTAATTCAAATGGTGAGCGAGTGAGCCACTAGAATAAGCCACTATAGTGGCGCGTCGTTCAGAAAGATGACATCCGCGAAAGCCATTATAGTGGCGCATCGTGCCTAAGAGATTAAAATTTAATTTTGTACATTACATTGTATATGTTATATTGAAAATAACAAAAATCAAATGACGATGTTAAACCGAATAAAATTCGATGTCTTTAGTTTATGTATATTTGTAAAAGATTTTTCTTTCAGCTACGTCAAATCGGTGATAAACATGTGCAATGTTCCATTGAAGAAGATCACGCTCATAGGCCACAGTCTTGGCGCGCATATAAGTGGTTTCGCTGCGAAAAACCTTCAGAAATCAAATTATGGTAAGATTCCGCTACTCATCGGAACTGATCCCGCTGGTCCCTCATTCTTATTTAACGATTGCAAAGACAGATTTTGCAAAACAGACGCTAATCATGTGGTAGCTCTTCACTCATCATTTCTCGGGATACAAAAATCTATAGCTCATCTCGATTTATGGTTTAATAATGGCATTTCGCAACCAGCATGTGAGTAATTAATTACTATATTTAACCAAATATTCGGAAAATATGTCACTATAGTAGTAGCAAAAAAGAAAATAAGAAATTATATAATATAAAGTAAAAATTTTTGTTTTAGGTCCATTTTTTCAGCTTAACTGCTCGCATAATATAGCTGTTGAATATCTGGCTCATACACTGTTAGATAATTGTGTATATGTCGGTGTTCCCATATCGTAAGTTTTTTGTCAACTAACAGCATATTTAAATTTAAATTAATCATTTTGTAAGTTTTTCTGGACAATTTATAAAATAGAAGCTACGTTGTCATAAAGTCATATCACATTATTTATTTTTACTTTTTTTCAGGTCTAGAATATTCCCGTTTTTTAAGTACGTATAAATAAAAAAGTATCTCCTTAGAATTCCTTATTTATACTCAAGCAGAATAATCAAACACGATGAACAAATCACGATGTCAAAATTACATTAAAACGAATCGACATGATTGAAAAATGACTTTAATGTTCATTTTGGAGTCATTTTGATGTCATTTTGATAACTTATTGTTTTGTATGGGTAGGCACTTTGAACGTTTACTTTCCGACTATAATATTAGGTCTGTTCGATTTGATTACCCTTTTTACACTTAGTATCTTCGTTTTTTCTCTTTTCAGCGCCAAATATATATCTATCTCATTTTAAGTGTAAAAAGTATAAATAAATTGAACAAACTAATTATTTATTATGATTGCGTACTCTTACAGTGTCATGCCTGGTTGTTCTTCCGATATTACTAAATATATTGTGGTGGATAGCAACATATTCGACAATAACTATTCTACAACAGGAGACTACTGTGTATCCGTTACATCGAAATATCCCTACTGTAAGGAAAAGTACAAGCTGTAAAAGATTTATGTAATCAACATTTTAATTTCATTTTAATATTCATTATAATGAAAATAAAATTGTATACTTGTCAATCGTATAATTTAAGAATAATAAGATTAATAGCCGCAGCACAGACTCTTGTATAACGCATAATGCATAATGCATAAGGGAATCATTCAATCACAAAATACTTCTTTTTCGTGAAATGGAAGAAAAGGAAAAATTCTGATGCGAAAGAGTCTGTGCTGCGGCCATAACCCTTTGTTGCATAGTGTGTCTGTAAAAGGCGTATCTTTCTCGCCGTAGTTTCTGTTTGTTTTTACATATTTTATAACTAATTTATTACGCATATGATGGGGGGATGAAAGTTATGTGCTCCTGAAGCAGGGAGGGAGGTGAAGTGAAAGTCGCTTCGCATGGAAGAGAGAGTATTTTATAATTAAAAAAAAAAAGAAAAAAAAATTTTTTTACCATTTTATTATATTATATAATTAAATAACACAAAAATTAAAAAATTTTTTTTCTCGTTTTATTATAAAGTACATTTGAAACCATGCGATTTTCATTTTAAGCATTTTTATCTACCTTTTACAGTTTCGACTATATTCGTTTCGAAAGAGAAAAAACGATTTTATTCGAAGGGATGTTTCACCCCTTAAAAGTGAAAGCGTATAAAAAAATACGTCTTATTTTTGTCTGGAGAATAACATACTAACAGCTCATTAAGATCGGAAGGGGATAATTGGATTCCTTTCCTTCCTGAGATTAGTTCTTGAAATATTGATTTAAAAAAAAACAGCAATTTTATAAATCCATGTTTTATTAATCAAACTGATATAGAGCATACAGATACAGATGTAGCGTTTTTTCTTTCGCATGGTTTCACGAATTTTTAGTATTTGAGGGTTAAATAAATTTTTGAAATATATTAATATATATTTTTATTTTTAGTATTCCTTTTTATATTCTAATATTTTTATATTTGTAATATTATTTTTAATATTTATTTTGTGTTTAATATTTTTTAAAGTATTTGTTAAAGTGTATTGCAAGAAGCGCTGTAAGTATACTATAAACAATACAATTCGAATTTACTACAAAACAATGACGTAACTTGATAACAATCCTGATTGGTCGCTAGGCTGTCACGTGATTACATCCTGTGTATGGACATATTCTTGTCCTTATATCATGTCAACGACTATAAAGCCCGATCTACATAAGACGCAGAACGCGGTCACAAGTCGTAAATTAGAAACTAACTTAACGTATTTTAATTATAATATAGTTGTAGGACGCAAAAAGATCTGAGCACAAGAATTATCGTAACACTTACTTATGCCCGTGTCACACTGTGCATTGGAGACTGAGGATTGCGAATTGATTAGAATTCAGTCAATTAGAACGAAACGGATTAAAATTAAAACTATCTGATTGGTCGAATTCTATTCCTTAATTCGCAATCCTCAATCTCCAATGCGTAGTGTGACACGAGCATTAGGCCCGGTTGCATCAACGTTACTTTGATTTTAAGCGAAATTTAAAACTCTCTTTATCTCATTTAAAACCGAAAAGAGACAGGGACAAAGAGAGTTTTAAGCCTCGTTTAAAATTAGAGTAACGTTGGTGCAATTGACCTTAGAGACTTAAGTTGTAGACATAAGTAACGCACAAGCTTTGACGTACGATTTATTGTTCTTGGAGACATGGCAATAACTTGTATATCATACAAGTGAAATAATAATAATAATAATAATAATAACAACAACAACAATAACAATAATAATAATAATATTACTATTAAATATGATCCGATGATACGATTTCTATCTTCTATCGACAATTTGCATACATATGTCGTGGCATATTTTTCTATTTATTTGCCGTCACCGCCATACATTTATTGATTAAAATGAATGTCTTATATATCTATTAAAATGGAAGTGTCATATCCATTATTTTAAATAATTTCTGACCCATTTCTCATTCAATAAAGTTTCTGAAAATCTATTTTATACTTTTTTTTATATAAATAGCTCTGAAAAAAAAATTTTATAAAGAAATACAGAAAAACTACATAGATTGAGACAAAATCTTAGAAATTCTTAATTTTTTCATAGATATTCGTAGTGGCATGTAGAGTGAAGTTTGTTTGCTTAGAGATTCTTAATTTTTTATAGATATTCGTAGCGAGACGTAGAGTGGCGTTGTTTGAGAACTAAGGAATTTCTAGGTTTTTCAAAGAAACAACATCGCTCTACGTCCTACTACGAATATCTATAAAAAACTAATAATTTCTAAGATCTTATCTCAATCTATGTAGTTTTTCGTAAAACTTTTCCAACAGGGAGTAACTATTATTTGACTGATAAATAAGATTTATTGTCGATCAATTTCGATTGGATTTAGTTTTCTTTATTGAAATCAAGGATTGATCGTATTTACAATTTCTCAAAATATGTGTTTAAATAAAATAAATTAAATGCGTTATTTAATATTTATTATTCCAAATAAATTTCTTATAACCTATCTCATTAATTTGTGAAATTAAATTTGATTTACATTTTAATATATATTAATAGTATCATGATATTATGTAAATTATACTAGTAATATTTCCTTTTTGACATTATACAATATATGCGTAACATGCAGTTTCGAAGTAACATTGGCAAAACCTAACCTAATAGTCATGATGAATGAATATCCAGAGAAGAAGTGTACGATCGGAGGAAACTAATTTCAAACGGGAAAGCATCGATGACGCCTAGTGTACGTATTGAGAAACGCCCTATGAGACGACTCCCTCATTTACGTTCTGCTGTCTTAGTTATACTCGTACTCTTATTATAGATACTCTACATTTAGCTAGACATATTATATCAGAGTCTGGACACGAGAGAGACAACTTTTGATTGGTCCGTCGTTTGTGGCAACTTCCGCTCCAATTCAAATTGATAACCTTATAAATTCAGATAAGAGAGAAATGTATACATAAATTTTTTAGAATGTTTTTGTTTTTTTAATGAATTATATATAGACTTACTATCATATCTTTGAGATAATGAAACACTTTTTCTTTTATTATAAATTCTTAACCTAAATAGTACAACAAATCTAGCAATTATTTTGGTTAACAGACTATAGTATTTTAAAATATCATATTTAAATTTAATATTATTATAAAATTTCTTATTAAAAATAATTTAATATTGTTTATATCATCAAAATATTTGTTATAATATCGAAATCTTTGTTCCATTGCTATAAAAATTTTAAATGTATTTATATTAATAAAATATAAAGAATTTTTTGTGTAACATTTCAATTGCACAAATTTTGTAAATGAATACTTTTTGAGCCAGCAGATTGTAAACATGCATCACATATTTTATATGTTTTCTTAATAAAATTTAAAAGATAACAACCAAGATTATATAAACTATTTAATTCAAGATTTGACAATTTTAATACAGAATTTTTAGAAAAAAGTGGAATTTTATCATTAATATTATTGGGTATGTGAAATTAGCACCTCAACTATAGTACTCAGGAGTTCTGATTCCTTTTGAGAGTTCCTGTTTCCTTTTGACGAGACAAAGAGTTCTATATAATTTATAACAAAAGTTCCGCTTAATAATTATTTTTAAATAATTTTTTAAAAATGGGGTGCTAACTTCTCATTGAAAATCGAGATCGAATAATTCTGAGCAGTTCAATAGCTTCATTTCGTGAATACCTAGAGTTCCTGATGCATAAAAAAAAATTTCGAAAAATCAAAAAAAAATTAAAAATGTTTGAAAAGTCAATTTTTCGATCTAATAGTTCTGATTAGAGTTCCTGCTTCCTTTTAATGAGACGAAGAGTTTTCTATATTTTTTAATGCAAGATTCATTTAATAACAATTTTTAAATAATTTTTAAAAAATGGGGTGCTAACTTCTCAGCGAAATTCGAGATCGAATAGTTCTGAGCAGCTTAATAGCTCTATTTTGTGAATATCTAGAGTTCCTGATACATAAAAAACAATTTTGACACACAAGAAAATTTATAAAAAAAAAATTTTTTTGTTTAAATAATTTTTTTTATAAAATAGTTCTGTGACACGTTAATTGTCATTCTAACAATTTCGAAGAATTCTCAGCGATTAAAACCAACACAGACTCAAAAATTAAAGAGAGATATATATACTTAAAACGAAATTTGAAAAATCGGTTGCAGAAATATATTTCGTTATATAGTCATCCAATCGCTTTGTCACCTAATATTTTTTGACAAAACTCGTCAAGAACTACATAGAACTCTAATCAGAACTACTCAGTACTCTCAAAAAATTTTTCGATGTCGGACTTGAAAATTTTCTCGCAGGTGACAAGAATTGAGACGATCTTCGATCTCCTCATGTTCCAACAATTCAATGTTCTTCGCGTCTTATATTCTTGAGACAGACTGAGACATTTTATTAATTCGGCATGAGCATCTCGTATGCGTGCTCCACGGGCGGGTTCATGATAATGTCGCGAATCTCCATCATGTACCATGGAACGAGCTAACGCGTACTCGAACTTCGTTGCTTCGACCACAATTCCGGCAGCCTGAAAGCTGCGATCAAGTATGCTGAACCATAGTTCAGGATTTACGGGCGTAAATTCGAGAATTCGCATGCCCACCTCTGGACCAGGCAAAAAGTAATCGAATGTCTGATTCACGGTTATCCGCTGTTCTGCCATCATCTGTTGCATCGTCTGCGATCTCTGACGTTTTGTCTGTTGCGCACCTTGAAGTCGTTGCTTCGAACAATGTCTTTGTCGCTCCAACTGCGCTCCTCAAGACCTTGCTGTTGCTGCTCCTTTGACTGTTACGTAATACTCATGTTCACTACTTTTGCTCACATCTCACGTTACTTCCCTACTGGTTACTGTCTTCCCGAAAAGAAAATCTTTAGTCGACCGGATAGTACGTCCGAGATAAATTCAGTGCGCGACGAGAACAAAAAAAGAAAAATGATCACGTCGGGCAGTCACCACTTTGATGGACCAACCACGTTGGATGGTTAATCGCAAAAAAAAACTAATGTCTCAGAATCAGGTATTAATGATAACTTTATTGTGTCACAGTTGAAGCGCGTCTTACAATACCCGTCTTGCAATCGACTCCCGACTGCGCGTTCTCACGTTCAGTCGTTCGCATCTTTCTCGAATGTTCTCTACATACAAAACGTATTTACCTCCTTATTACAATTTGAATGTTTGGTTAAATTTTAAGTAACTTATTGTATCCGTTTTATCTAGATAGAGACACGATAATGGCTCAACGCTAAGGGAACGCGTAGCATTCCCATACAACACACTAACATTGAATCGATATCTCAGAAAACGTTGATTTCAATATTGCGAACATTGCAATAACATCGCGAATGTAGATTCAATGTTGAAGAGACGTTGCAGAAACGTCTAATGTCCGTTGAATTGCAATATCTGTGAGATATAAAAAATGTTTCTCATATTAATTAATTCAATTTTATTATTAAAATAAGTATTATTCATTAAGTATTATTGATCATATTTGAGAACACACACGACAAAATTATAATTGAAAAAAAACGTCTCCCTCATTTGGGAATTAATTTCCTAAGCGCGGTTATCCATCCAATCTTATACATCATCCAACGATGATCTCTGCAATCGTACGGGAACTGTAACTTCGATGATGTACGAACACTAAATGTCAGTGGATGTATAATTGTGATATAAATATATAGAAAAACCATCAATTAAATTTTTAAATGAAATAATGATTCAAAAGCCGATATGATTTTGGCAACTTTATCTTACCGTGCCGCATCACTGACAGGCACGTGTCTGACATTCGGCATCACTGATGAAGAACTCCTTTGCTGATTTCATTGTTTTTACAGATTTCTATTTTCTCTTGCAAGCTTGCAAGCTATATATAGATAATATAGAGTAGAAGTAAATGCCAAAACGAAAATTTTTTTATAATCATATTTATTTTTTGATGAATAAAAAAGAAGTATATTCGAAGTATGAGTATTTTATTTATTTTTTATTCACTTATTCAAATAATATGTAAGTGCATCGGGCGCACTATATGTATGCAACAGAAGTAGCACGAAAAGTTTGATGGCCTTGAGTAATTATTTTATAAACGAATGTAATTTATAGTTGGAACAGTCGCATAATCAATATACTGCGTTATCGTCCTGCACGCGCTCTTTATTAGTTTGTCGTTTTTATTTGCACTACTAAAACTATCTGAAAAATAAAAGAATACCATAATTAATGTGGTAACACGCAGTTTGGATTCAGATAAAAAATATATTTTGCGCACTAAAATAAATATTCATTTTGTCTAATCTATAGCATTATTTTGAATAATTTACAACATTACAATAATAAGATTTTATTAAGACCGACATGAAATTAAATACTAAGTATAAGCATATTCAAGCCTATAACGGTCAAAACTAGATCTTCTCAATGCCTAAATAATTCACAGCGAATTATCTACATATATCCTATATATGTACATGCATATATATTTTTGTAGTTATTCAAACTGCGCACCAAAATTTTTCCGGATTTTATTAAACGCTATTAAACTACTGCAATAATATCACAAGTTAAATTAAATTGACAAGCAAATTCTCAATCTTCAATCTGATATCATATTATAAGGGTGTTAATGTGCTGCAAGAAGTGTTATTGTTCTTACATATACTTTACGAAAAATTAGATTATTACGAAGAATATTACTAAAGTCTCGGTGGTCTAATGGCTTAAGACGCTCGTATGAAATACAAGAGATCCGGGTTCAAGATCCGACTCAGATAATATTTTTCACAATAAATTATTTTTCACAATAAATTTATTTAATTTTCAGCACATTAACATCCATATAATATGATATCGGAAGATTACGAATTTGCTTGTTAATTTAATTTAACTTGTGATATTATTGCAGTAGTCTAATTGTGTTTGATAAAGTCCAGAAAAATTGCGGCGCGCAGTTTGAATACAAAATGGTATATATGCATGTACATATACAGGATATAAATAATTCACTGTAAATTATTTAGACATTGAGACATTGGTCTAACTTTGACCATTATAGCTTGAATATGCTTAGAAAGAGAGAGAGAAAGAGAGAGAGAGAGAGAGAGAGAGAGAGAGAGAGAGTATTTACAATATTACTTTTACAAAAAGATTTTTTAACAAAAGAATTATTTATGTGATGTATGCGTAAATATTATAAATGCGATGTATTTCTGCGACATTTTCTAAAGTAGTTTAAAGTGATAAATATATGTATAGATTCAGTTTATTCTGATTTTCAATTAGAAACTTATACGGATTACTAAACGATATAAAAAAATGATATCTTAGCAATCTAAAAATGTTACTTGAAATCATCTTGAAACTTCTATAATCTTGGATCTCACATCTTTACAAATGTGAGATCACCTTCGGAAACCTTATCGGTTCTGATACACATCTTTTGGAACGCAACGCTGGTCTCTCCGCTGCTATTCCTCAGACTTACAACAATAACTTCGGAATTGTGCGGAGAAAAGAAGTATAAAAATAGCGTTAATCTCGCACAGAAAAGGCAAAGATCAATCAATTGTACCCCAGTGACAAACAGATGTTATTCAAATGATAATAAACAAGCAACTTGTATCTCTGCTACATAGATTACGTGCATTTACGCCATTCGTGCTTCACATATATGCGTGAATATATATGTGAAGTTAAATGTATCAAGATACGATCTGAAATGTTATGAAATGCTTCATCTTTGACTTACAAAATAATCGACCTTCCCTCACACAGTTGTGTCCCAATTCGCGGTTTTTATTTTAATTGTAGACTGCTAAAGTTCTAAAGTTGATTTTTTAATGAAAGAATCCCGCATAGATCATATGGAAACATATCCCTCCGTTTGGTTAAAATTGAAGTATGTTGTCCTTGATGTTCCGAACAAAAGTCTCAACGGGTACAATTCTCTAAATTCAGTACACTTCAAAGATGTTTTAAAAGTGAAAACATATTAATGACTTCTGTTACATGGCAGGCTTAATCGGATTGATACATCCAGTTATGAAATTGATCAATTGTAATTATCATTCTTTTAATCCTGTGATAACACGACTGTGTTTGGCTAATTTCATAACTACGGATATTATTAAACCCGACAGAGGTCATTGTCCCATAGACATAGTGACTTCAGCTACACGGTACACTTAATGGGTTTAATATTCGGGTTATAATATTAGTAATTATTGAGAAAAAATTGTGGCCAATCGTAGCTGTTCCTAGGAAGAATGGAACGACTGTGATTAGCCAATTTTATAACCACGGATGTTACTAAAGGATGTTACTTAAGGATGCCTAAATGTAGACAGTATCTCTAGACCGAGCATTGTCAGAACTTTGAGGAGTGGGGGTAGCCCTCATTTAGAAAAGGACGCACTCATGTTGATCCAGGTGCATTCTCTCTCGTTTCGCGCATGCACAAGATCGTCCTTTTTTAAATGAGGGCTACCCTCCACTTCTCGAATGCTCGGTCTAGAGATAGATGTCTATATTGTACTATGTTTTTTCACGAAGTATATGAATATATAT
Source organism: Acromyrmex echinatior (assembly GCF_024713525.1). NCBI lineage: Eukaryota > Metazoa > Arthropoda > Insecta > Hymenoptera > Formicidae > Acromyrmex > Acromyrmex echinatior. Next base: position 17,079,297 of record NC_141854.1, read on the forward strand.
CACTTTCTATATATGTATATGTATGTATGTATACATATATGCAGGATGTAAAAAGTCCCGGACCCAGAAGTATTTGTCATTCCTTTAACCTTACCAGATAACAAGTGTATAAAATCGGGTCATAAGACGTATTTTGCATCTAAAAGACGTCTTACATTACAATTTTAGACTTTATGTTGTTTCGGTAGCTTGTCATACTTATTTTTACTTTCTTCGCTAGATTCCACCAGGATCTATAACTTCATTAAGAGGCTATGCCTCTAAAAACATATTTTTTAGCTTATCACGTTACGAAATTGATATCTCTAAATAAAAAAACAGATGAACAGGGATCAAATAAAAAAAAATATTTTATTTTTAAATTACATCATAAAAAAATTATAATCTGAAATCGCAATGTAAAAAAGCATATTTATGATTACATCATATTCCGACAAGGCGAGCTAGGATTAAAAGAATGATAAATGAATGACAATCACTTTACTATAGGTATATCACCCATACAGCAACCCATACAGAATTTGCAGCAATATCGCTGTAAAATCTCTGCAATATTGCTGTAACTTTTGTGCAACTTTGTGCTGTAGGGGCATTATTTTTATTTCTAAAAGATTAATTGAAAAGTTCTGTCACTTGTGCATACTCATATAAAGATCTTATCCCATCCTCGCATCATTAAAAAGATATATTCCGCTCCTGTTCAATTAGCAGGGACTCGAAATTACATTATAAATACATTATGAATATATTAAAATTTCGGCTGATTATGATTATAGTCCGAAGATATCCCCAATTTTCAATTTCAATATCAGTTTAAGTTCTTTTAGTGATAATGACAATCGTTATAGGTATATAATTACCAAAAACCAAAAAGGACCGAAATCCAAACAGCTCGGTAACCATTACGATAAAAGAACTGGAACTAAAAGTTGGATTTAGCCTCGGACCGAATTTTTTCAGTTGGAGTCCTTGGTTAGCATTTAGTCCTTTATTTTACTTTATAATCAAAGATAATTGTGTGGGAGGAAGAGAAGAGAGAAAAAAAGAAAATAAATATTAGATATCATCATTTATTAAGAAGGAAAGAGGAGAAGACACACACACAACACACTCGCACATACGATTTAAAAATCTTACTGGGCAACCTCCACGCGATACATCTTAGATAATGCTAATGCCGGCGATATTATAATTTTCAAGCCTCATAACTCGAAAAGTACTGATTAAAAAGAAGTTTTATTATAATGTATTTTAAAAAGTTCTTGACATCAGCTATTAGATTCTGAAATAAAAAATAAAAAAGAGTGATTTATTAAAAAAATCGCGTGCGCGTACATAGGAAATTGTATTTTGTATGACAAGACAATGTCGTCTTTAGAGAATTAAATAAAGTCTATTTTAATAAAATTTTAATTTAATACTCACAAGGAACATTGTCCAATATGTACATATCAATTTTAATGAAATTTTTATTACTTAAAGTACTTCCAAAATAATAAATAACGATACCCATTTCATCGGCAATGTTTAATAGAAAAAATTGAAATATTTATAAAATTGATAAAAATTGAACAAAATATGAAAAAATTGCACTGTTCAATATTATATTACAATATGAGTGTGAATGTAGTGATTTCCAATATCTTTGCCCGTTTAAGGTATATAAGTTATATCCCAACTATGAGTTAAAAACAACAAACAAAACGACAAACTCAACATGTCTCTAAATTTCAAGTAAATATATTGCTATGTAAAATCTAAAAATAATAAAATGAAGTGTGTACTTACAATATTAAATCATAATAAAATAAATTTATTAAAAAGAAAAAAGAAATCTCCGTATCATGTAGTAAATAAGAGGAATTATAACTCTTAACTTAATTATACTCTGTTCAACAAGAGAATAACTTCGGTTTACGCATATCAGGCAATGTAACGCTGTTCAATGCTATGAAGACTTGTGCAAAACGAATGAATTTTTCGTCCGATCCAAGTTCATTCTCTCGTTGAACGGAGTAGGATTGTGGCAACATAATATTTTTGTGAACGGACGAATATAGGCACAAGTATAGTGTCAAGACATTTATACGAAAGAAAAAAATGTTCACACAATTGCGTTATAAAGGAAAATATATCAAAAGTATAGTTTTGGCAAAAAAAAAAGTGTAAAGCAGCACTTGCGAAGAAACGACAAGAACTAAGCCGGTAATTTACCTGGCCCATGGGTATAAAATTTTTGACTAACGAAAAGTGGGGGAGGGTACAAAATGATGACCTTTTTTTTTACTTTTTATTTATTTTGTGTTACTTGTTGCCGTTCTCTTTTTTACAATTGCGAATTGCGACGCTCTGTCTAACACTCAGTAAGGAATCATTTATCTAAGCAAAACAACAAGTTATGATAACGTCAAAATAGCATTAAAAAGAATCGAAAATAATTGAAAAATTACTTTTAATGACCATTTTAGAGCCATTTTGACATCATTATGATATCATAATAATTTGTTATTCTACTTAAGTATATTGGCCGTAACCGTATGTTCTAATTTGTAAGAATTGATTAATCACATTCGAGTATTCCCCTCTCATTCAATTGTAAGAGAGGAACGCTTGACTGTGATTAGTCATTCCACATTATAGTTGCCGCGCCTGAACAAGAATGCAAAAGACTTCTTGTTGGTCCTTGAAAGTACAACGTTATTACATATTTAATAAACGTTCTCAGTTCTCGAAAAAATATATAAAATCAAGATTTTTTTTATCGATTCAGGCCTGGTTGTTCCACCTTTTGATAAATTTTACCTATTAGGTAAGTAGCAAGATTATATCACATGCGCGAATTTTACTTGCTAGATTGTTAGATCTAACAAGTAAAATTTATCAAAAGATGGAACAATAACCGGCCCTCAAACTTTAATATCATGCGATAAATATTTGTAGCGTTGTTACACTAGTTTTCTCATAAATTAACTATTTGAGACTCGTTTTTTATTAACTTTTTGAATGTAATTTCGAGGTTGTATTAAAATTCGGGTCGCATCAAAATAGGCAAAAATAGTCACACTACACTAGAATAGGTAGATATAGAAAAATCTACGATATTTGGTCGGACATCGCAACAGTGCGATGTTGCCAGAATCTAATTTCTCTTATTTACTACGTAATACATATATAAAAGATGAACTAGAATTACCGTTCCGTGTTCTGATATATATCAACATCGCGAGATAAATATAGGGTGCGTTCCGATATACATTGTCAGTACTGACAGTACTAAAAAATTGTTCCGCTATTACTACGCAGCGCGCTGCGACAGCGTCTAGTTCCCTCAATGACGTCATAAATAATAGCATACTCAATGACGTCATAAATGATTGCCACTGCGACTACTGCTTTCGAAGTAAGACAGTGCAATATGGCGTCGCTTAAAGAAGCACAACGCGTCGAAATATTCGATCCAGGAAATAAAAAAATATATACACTATATTTAACTGCAGAAGATGCACATACAAGGTGTGTCCCAAAATTTTCCGAACTTTTTCAATAGGGATAGGTCGGGTGGCGCCATCCGTGTGTTCGATTGCGCGTTTGAAAGGTACATCCCTAGCTGACTTCCAGTAAAAATTTCATGACATTTGGTTCAGTGGAAACGAAGTTATGGCGTCTCAAGTGTCAGTATGTTGTATACATCGGTACGAGAATGAACTTCGAACAAAGAGCCAATATTAAGTTTTGTTTTAAACTTGGTAAAACATTTACCGAAACCCATAATTTGATGAAACAAGTTTATGGTGATAATTGTGTAGCCCGTGCCAGTATTTATGAGTGGTATACGCGATTCAAGAACGGTCGTGAGGACATAAATGACGACGCACATACAGGTCGCCCAAAATCGACAATTAACGAAAATTCCATCGAAGTTTTTATGATTCCAAGGGTATTGTGCACAAAGAATTCGTTCCAGCAGGCCAAACAGTTAATGCTGTATTCTATGTAAGCGTTTTGAAGCGTTTGGTGCACCGCATTCGTCGTATTCGGCCAGAATATCGCGAAGGAGGAAGTTGGCGCTTGTTACACGATAATGCGCCATCTCACCGTTCGACACTTGTCACTGATTTTTTTACTAAAAATCACATTTTAACAATCAACCATTCCCCGTATTCGCCTGATATGGCACCTTGTGACTTCTACCTATTCGGCAAAATGCATTTGTCCATGAAAGGAAAGCGGTATGTGGACGTAGAAGACATCCAAAGGGCTTGTACCACTATTCTGAAGGACGTGCCTTTGAACGACATAAAACACTCATTTGAAATGCTTTTAGATCGTGCCAAACGTTGTATTGAGTCCGACGGGGATTACTTTGAATAAACAATTTGAATTAAAAAAAAAAAGTAAACCGTTGTTGTTTTATTTCAAAAGTTCGGAAAATTTTGGGACGCACCTTGTATATTCATTTTATCGAAAATGATTCTGAAATTCTATATCTGAATATGTATTTATTAACTGTGGCGATATAGTTTTTAACACGAGGTCAAACTGCTTGAATTGATGATTCCATAATTAGTTCATCTCCTTTGGAAGAACTATCGCTACTGTTTTCGTTCAAAATTTATTGATACTTTAGTACATTTATCCATGTCTGTTAACACTACTGCAAAGTGATTCCGAAACACGACGTTATAGTAATGCTGGCAGTATTACAGTAATTTTGGAACGGCTGCGGCAGTGCATTGTTGTGACGTCATAATGATTGCACTGCCATTAAAAAGGGAACACACTCATAGGCAGTAGGCATAAGTATGGTGGAAGTATATAAAGTGTGCTCTTATGCATAAGAAGAGTGGTATCCAGAAGCCGCCATGTTGCTGTGATTATTTGAAGTATATTTCTATCATACATAGGCATAAGTTATCCGTTAAAATATTTTCACGAAAAAAAATGTCAGGCATATATATTAATATCTAAATTACTTGAGACGAAAATTTCAAGACATTCTTAAATAATGCATTTGGGGGGGGGGGTATAATTACCTTACACGAATCCGTTGTCCAATTTGGCTCACATCATAATTTTAAGAAAAACATGACATCAAAAAGACAAAATCGGTGAAATTAAAATTTTTTATGAATTGTAATATCGGTAGCGAACTTTTTTTTATATTTTGTTAATGCTACGCGAAAGTTTTAATTTAAATGTATTTTAAAATATCAACTTTTAAATGTATTTTGTATTTTGTTTTAATATAATAATAGTATAATTTTTTATTTTCAAAATATAATAATTTGAAGCTCCTTTTTCATGTAATATTTGAAAAAAACACTTTATTTCATCTTGATATTGCGATTGCGATTGTTATGAAAAGTAAATGCTTTTGTACTTATACATATAATATAATCGGATGGTACTAAATAAAAAAGCAATATAAAATTGACAAAATACAACATGGCAGTAAAATAAAGAAAATTATAATCTAACTAACAAAGGAAGAAGCGCCAACTACTATATTTATGCATTTTATCGATTTTTAAAACAAAATGAAACACATAAATATACATAAATATACCAGAAATTTATCGAAAAATATCTTAGTTAAGCACAAATTTATTTTTTATTATGAAATCTAAATTTATTTATCACTTATATTGTATATTCCATGTATATTTTAGCATCATGTTTAAGTGTTATATTAAAAATTTGTCTTTTTATTACGTAAAATAAAATTGAAACGTTAAAGAAGTAAAATGTTTTATCCTTGAAACGATTGTTTACAAAAGAAGATTTTATGATATTTAACTGAATTTTTATCAAATTGGGATATCGATTTTGGTAATCAAATAACGATAATCTTACTGTTACCAAGCACAATGTATTTCTGTCATTACTCACAAAAATAGATCGCAATACCAGTCGTCGCGATAAGTGTGAAACTAGCAGATATAATAACAGTTAATAACAGCATATGCAAATTCAACTCTGATTTTTTCTGAATATTAAACTTTCACATTGTAGAAAATGCCGACTATATTATTTAGATATATTTAAATGTAATGTATTTAGTAATGTAATGTATTTAGACTTACCGCCGCAATTGCGCAGTTTCAAGCCTTCCTATATCACTTCTTTCATTTATCAAATTTACTAATGAAAAAAATTGTTAAGACAATCAAAGGCATAATAGTAGTAATTCTTTCATTTAATTTAAAGAAGTTTAACAAGGTTTAATTGATTACTGTTAATTACGTTCTAATTTTATATATGCATATAAGTAATATTCTTTGTCATGGATTAATATTTTTGCTTTCAAGCACAAAATGCATGTTTATTGAAAATTTTTTAAATATTTCTTTCCTTACGTGTACAAAAATAATCTTGTCTAAAATTTTTAAGATTTAATTATTTTTAATTAATTTCAAAAATATATATTAAATAAAATGTTAAATTTAATTAGTTTTAAAAAGATATAAATGGTAAATCTAATTAAGATAGAGAGAAGCCAAATATGGGCCGTTAACCTCGGCCGATGCTCGTGTGTATATTTTTTTTATTATTAAAATTAAATCAGACGTTTCGATCCTCCTATTTGAATCTTCTTCAGTAAGTAGATACAGCCATTTAATACAAGAAAATTACATAATTGTTTGTAATGCGTGGTTGAAGTCAAAAACATCATTAATCTAACGTTAAAATTATTAAAAATTGTCAGTAGTATCTTGCTGGATACTCAAACTTTATTGAATTCATATATTTATTGGCTCAATTGAATATAATTCAAATTAAATATAAATTTAGAGCTATTCGAGTCTGACTAGTTCGCTTATTCTTATATCACAAATTCGAGTCTGGCTAATTCGCCAATTCTTATATCACAAAATTCTTTTTACAGAGTATAGTCTATTTTGTTATACGGTTTGACCTTCAATATAGTCTTCAATGAATAAAATTTAATTACAATTACGTCCAGTATAATAATTTACATCTTCATATCAAAAAAAATTCAATTGTTGGCTACTGTCCTCACTATATTATGTTGAATTCTTAGTGATTCGCTTATCTTCTTTATGATATTATATTCTGTGCTATTATGTTATTCCTTGTCAAACAATGCATATTAATTCGATGTAGATTCGTTGTATAAATAAATCCATTTAATTTATTTTTAGGACTATTAACAAAAGACTAAGAATTAATTATTAATAATTAACTAATATACTATTTAAAAAAAAAATAACAACAGAAAACGGAAGAAGAATAGCAATAATTAATAAGTTTTTTGCTATATTCCATAATGTAAAAGGTGTTACTAATAGATTTTCTACTATTGCGAATAAAGTTAAAATATGTGCTGCATACACAATTCCTTACAAATTAAATCACTGTGACGGGTAAAGATGATGTTAATAAAATAAATAAGTGTGACGTCTACAGAATTGATTGCCGAGAATGTGAGCCTACGTATGTAGGACAAACTAAGCGCCAATTAAAAACGAGGGTTAACGAACATATAAAAGACATAAATAAGAAATGTGATTCACCCAATATGATTTCGGAACATAGATTATACAGAATCATGAATTTGATTGTGAAAATTTTAGATAATGAGCCCTCATATGTGAAAAGATCAGAAATGATATATATTAAAAAACAGACGTTAGCATTAAATAGATAAAACGACACTGAATTACCAGACATCTATCTCCACATCCTGGAATTTGTTTCCCATTCGATCATTTTGTATTACCGACAACTGAACGAATAGATAGTATATAACTAATGTATTATTGTGTATTAAGTCGACAATGAGGAAAATTACTCAATTTTAAGTTGTTAGATGAAACGGAGGCAATTTAGGTAATTTAGATAATAACAAATTTTGATAATAGCATTTATAATTAATTATAATGATATAACGATCATATTTTGCAATACATAATGATACATTCAATATAAGATTGTCTCTAGTTGATTTAGGAGCCAAAAATTCTCCGTTAAATGGATTTATTTATACAATCTACATCGGATTGATATGCATTGTTTAACAAGGAGAGAATAACATAATAGCACCGAATATCATAAAGAAGATAAGCGGATCATAAGAAGTTCAATATAATAGTGAGGACAGTAGCCAACAATTGAATTGTTCTTTGAATATGAAGATATAAATATACTGTAAGTAATTGTATTTAAATTTTAAATTGTTTACTGAAGATGATCATATTAAAGCTCGAAAACGTATGACGAAGTAGACTACAGGGTTGGCCATATTCGACGGAAATCTCCTTGAACCCTATTAAATGATTTTTAAAATGAACAGCAAAAAATGTGTTTTTTCCCATGATTGAAAAAAAAAAACATCTTTCCGTCGAATATGGCCAACCCTGTATATTCTGTAAAAAGAATTTTGTAATACAAAAATTGACGTAAGCGAACTAGCCAGGCTCGAATAGGCTCTGAATTTGACTCAAACTTTTTGTTGAAACATGAAATCTAAAAATTAATGTTCAGAGAAATAAGAATGACATAATTAGTAACTAAAAAAAAAAAAAACAGAAATATAAATGTTAACTTTGATAGTCTCTCTTAAAGTAGTCATATTTCACAATTATTTTAATTTATATATTAGGTGTTGGAATTAATTCGTAGCGTTTTTTAATGAAAGAATGTTATTTATTTCACATGAGCATTAAAAAATACATTAATGAAAGTACTTCCCATCACTTGTAAAACGCTACGAATTAATTCCAACACCTAATAATATATAATTTAAAGTAATCATATTTCACAATTATTTTAATTTGTATAATATATAATAAATAAATAATGAAATAATTACATTAGTTTACAAGTTTTTTGTGCAAGAATATATAAAGATTGTTTCTTAAATAATTTTTGACGCTGAGCCTGAATCTGCCATTGAAATATGATATTTCCATCGAATCCGAATCGATTTTTGAAATATAAGAAAAGACATTTTTTCAAATATGCATACGTAAAGTTCTATTGAAATTAGAAAACAAATTGGAAGAGTTAAGTGTTTTATTTTTATCTTTTATATATGATTTTGTCATCGGTTTCACGTATTTAGAGTCCAGTAGAGTCGAGTCCAGAGTAGTCGATTAACATGTTTTCGTCCTAATAATGATTCTTTATAATATTTCCCAATTATCATTAAATTTTGGTAGAAACATTTACTGATTACTTGTTGCACTCAAATTATTAAAAAAAAAATTAGGTGTGAATGCAAGAAATGAATTTTTAATACATCTATTCCATGATATTTCCATGATAAATTTTTAATTATTATTATCAGTCAAATGTCGGTGCTACCAACATACTATATTTTAAAAATTCGACTTGATAAAACTTTTCCAGCGACAGATTCGAACTCAGTGTTCTAAAATACGTTTAATAAATTATTTCATCTTGCACTAAAAATTATTCAAAATTTATCAACTATTAGTTATTATAAAAGGCTCTAAAGATTAAATCAATAAAGGAATGTAAAGCCAATGAGAGCCGACACAGTTGTACGCGTGTAATAAAAAATAATATATATGTCAATTACGAATTACACGTGTAATTGATGATTGACATATATATTATTTTTTATTAGACACGTACAACTATGTCGGCTCTCATTGGCTTTACATTTCTTCATTGATTTAAACTATTAATGTTATGTCAAAAAATAATTTTGTATTTTAAATAATTTTGTAAATTACATGCAAATCGATTAAGAAACTTAAAAATTAATTAATTAATTTAATTAATTACAGTCGAAATTATAAGTGACGATCTTTATAAATGACGATAAGCTTTAAATTTTCATTCTCTATTACGCACATCGCCGAGTTAAATAATTTATTTTCTTTAAACGTAGAGTTGTCCAAGGTCAGTGTCTTTTTACTTTAAAAATAGAAATGTCGGTATTTCGTATACGCCCATTATCATTTCTACTCCTCACTTCATTGTTGATGACTACCATTCCCACTCCTTACTTCATTGCTGCTGATCACTTCATTGATTAGTATCTTTCACTACGTTTAAAAGTATTCTGTTACTAATATTATAAAATTATTATAAGATACTATAAGATATTATAAGATATTCTATTATTAATATTATTATTCATATATTTAATTATAAAAATATGAATAATAATATCTTATAATATTATTAGTAACAGAAAATATTTTTAAATTTTAGTGATAGAGACAGGTCAAAAACCTTCAATAATTTCAAGCTAGTGTCCATGAGACCGAGCATCGTGCGTTACGAAATGATAATGAAGTGAGCAGTAAAAACGGCAATGAGCATAAATATTGATACTTCTATTTTAAATTAAAAAATACCGACCTTGGACAACTCTGCCATAAAATATACAGAAAAGTGAGGTGTACCCAAAAGATGTTCGTTTGTTATCTAATTAATTTATAAAATAAATAAAAAATAAATAATAACATAAAAATTCTTCCTTAATTTATTTATAGGTGAAAAAATACAATGAAGTACACTAATTAACTTTAAATAATTGCATAAAACAAAAAATGCTTTAACTGACGAAGTCGTGAGGTCATCTGATTCTTATGCTTAGAGGATTACTTAGAGCCTATAAGACACAATCAAAAGTAGGTAATAGAGAATAATAGATTTAAACCTATGAGAAACTGCGTATATTACATCTACACTGTATAATACGCAATTTCTGATAGTTTGAAATCTATTATTTCCTGTTCCTGTTATTTATGCCTTTTCTTATTTCTAGATTCTTAGTGCAAAGTAATACGGAATACAGAAAATGACAAAATGCAGAAGATTAATTGATACGATCATAGAAAAATTGTGTCTCAACCTATCGCTATTGACGCCAGTTAGTAACAGATTTAGAAAGATGGAGAAAAATATCCATTAGAAGTACAGTTTCAAAATCTATTTTCATATCTTTCAATCGTTTGCATGCTACGATGTAGTGTGTGAAGGACGGTTATTGATAATGTAATAATTTTCGTATTTGTTTCTTAGACGTATGTTACCGATCTAGAGAAGTATCTAAGTTGAAAAGATAATCGAAAGAACTAGTAGAACTTCGATCAAGAATCGTTCAAGGACACCATCGATGTGCGTTTCGATGTACACGAAAATCAAAAAGATTAAAGATTTAATAAATACAGACTTATTTGAAGTGCGGAAAGATAACTTGTGATTGAGTAAGAACTTTGACATTGAGATGATAATTAAATAATGGTCGATTCTATAAATGCGCAATCACGATTAGATTACTTATGAAGTAAACGATATGAAGTAAGGTAAGAAAACGCATGAAGAAATTTATAATTTATAATTTATAATAATTTAAGAATACGAATTCTTCATGACAAAAAAACTTCCTTATGGCAAAATAATCTGTGTTTGATATTCATTAAGTTATACATCATAATGAACTTCATAGTTTTACAATATTAATCCGGCTATTCATCCGTCCGTCCGCAAAATTTCCTAAAAACTAGCTTAATTTTTTCAAATTTCGTTTTCGATAATATATCAAGGACTTCAGTTCGAAGCAAAATATAAACTAATAAGATTTTCAGTAATATAGAGCAAATGGCTTATTTTTTAAAATTCCGGTTTTTTGTTGAAAATACTTCGTTACATCCATCGCAATGATTTATTTCTATAGTATGCTTTCAAGATTTCAAAACTGATAATATGTATATAATAAATAATTTTTTCTTTTGAAATTTTTTATCACTTATACTTCATATATTATATTTTATATTGATTATAATATTTTGCGATTACATTTTTCAATGATGCAATGAAGTCGAACTTCGCTATTATTTTTTTTTCTCTTCTTCGGAAAAATTTAACTCGCGATTTAATCAACCATTGAGGATCGCACATAACGAAATTAATATTATTTTTAGCATAATGTGAGAAGCAGTTATTTAGATTTCTTTTAACAACTAATGTTTCATATTTGATTTATCGTCAGCCATTTAAAAATTGTATTTTTTTATACATTTATTTTTTCATACATTTTTAATAAAAGAAGATTTTATTATATAAAGAATGGGCGTATAACATTGAAATCTTCGTTCTAATAAATCTTGCCAAACATGAAAAGAGTACCTGCTTTTCTACGCATTGCATTCTTAACAAACAATATGTTTGTTATTTACGAAAAAATTTTATAAATTATTTTTTTATAAATAATGTTCTACGTAAATATTTCATAACTTTGAATCTAAAATCGATTCACAATACTTTGATGAATATAAATGTTGAGTTTTAAATTTAGATTAATTATTTACATTAATTATTAACAAAGTTATTATATAAAATGTGTAAATAGGGGATCATACCTTCTTTATGTATAGGAATGCAAAAATCAATTTTATCGAACAATTTTTTTCTTGTACTCGAAATGACTTCACCTTATAAGTCTTACATCATTCAAATGCCGCAATTTAAACGATGATGTAAGAAAATTATAAAGACAACAATCAAAACACGGTAGTATCTCACGCTAATGTTAGGTATGTAACATTGACATAACTCCATGCTCCAATATCTTAGCTTTGAAGTTTCATATGACATGATAGTTTTGTCGATGAAGATAAACAGCAGAATTATATTTGAGTACGTTACATCACAAGCGACTTGTGGTATAATTAAAGTTAAAAATATATCGTTGAACAACAATAAAGAGATTGAAAAGTACATCATAACAAAGCTTATGATGAGTTATCTTTACTGAAATGATTTTACGCGATATGTCGCGGGGAAAAATAGTATTATATATGTTTAGATCAGATATTAATAATTAATTATCAAAATATGTGACACGTAAGTGTGAAAGATCATTGATGATAAAATTTGGGAATTCTGTTAAGAAGTTTTATCATTAAAAAAATTTAAGCCTGTTCTACAATACGCTCTTTGTTTCCTGTTTCTTGCTTTTTACCTTTTGCTTTTTTCTCCTTTACAATCGTTTTATTGACAATTATATTTCTTGCTAACATATTTCTTTCGAAGTTAATTTTTATCTCGGACGATATAAAACAAAAATTGGATAAGAAGCAAGAAGACAAGATATGAAAAATAGTAAACAGCAAGTAACAAGAAACAAAAAACATTATGAATAGACTTTACAACTAATAAACTCATGTTTTTTAAAATAAAGTTGTTAAATGTATTTTATAACAAAACAAATGACGGATTAAAATTGTGTAATTAATAAAAACATTGATTTAAATAATGCAAAAGGAAATATCGTATTACGCGACTTAATATTACGATGAACGTATGGAAATAACCGATTTCGCAATGATTTTATCAAATCGATTTTTTTTTCGCCGAAATGACTCTATTGACCAATGAATCAATGTTTTCACTTATTGTCAGATAATACTATTTATAACATGATTAATTCATAATTCTTTACATATTTGATACATTCATACAACAGTGTATGAATTAAGTAATTGTAATCAATATTTATCACATATTTAAAACGGTCAATTTGAAAACGGTACGTTTTTCGAAACGATTCCGTCTTGTCGGAACTAGTTACTCATAGCAAACTAAACCTTTTTTCTAAATACACGATTGCATATAGGAATTAATCCATGATTAAATCGATTATTGTGTGGTTCATGAATAATGGATTAAGAATAAAAGAATATGCAAAGTAACAATCCACGTGCGAATGTCTAGACGCTTAGAATTTTATATTCACACGGATGTAACTCAATAATAATTTTCTAAATAAAAACGAGAGCTATATAGTGTAATGCTATGACAATCAAGTAATCAATGTGTGCGTGCGTGCATGCGTGTGCGCGCGCGTGTGTTGGTGTGTCGATAAACTTTTACTATTGATACATGGTGATTAATAGTAAAAGTTTCACGGTCAAATCCACTTGTTTTCCACTCTTCCACTCTTTTAGTAGCTGTGAAAATAATATCTCAATAAATTTGATGATGAAACGTCATCCGAAGAATACTTACTATCATGAGTCATAATCTGTTTTTTTTTTCTTTGTATTCATCATAATAAATATGAAGACTAATCAAATACATAATACTTATTAATAAGAATATGCGCCGCTCTTTCTTCTTTAGCAAAATCTTACTGCGCGAAAAAATTCTTTCTTCTTGTAAGAAGTAAACCAATACATTGACCTAAATCGTAAGCTATAAATAGATTTGATGTTTTTAGCTGAAGTTCTTGCACGATTCATTTTTCTTCCTTTTCTCTCCACGTTGGAAAGAAAAACAGAAAAGAAAAACCGCGCAAGAAGTTAAGTTAAAAAAAAAACAGGCCTAATATTATATGCACAAGCATACGAATATATGAGAACTGTGACATGAAGGCGCCATTCACTTTCGAGTTTCGCAATCATTATGTTACGTATCTTCGCAATTCGACAAAACATGTTTGCCACAAGTTGCATCAAACAATTTTGTCTCATTGAAACTTTTCTTTTTTTTCATAAGAAGAGATAGTTTTACAGAAATTATAAAATAGTAGCATGTACATATAAATATTAAATCTAATCTAAAACGTAATCTAATCTATATAGAAATAAATATATAATTATCTTTTAATTTGTATTATCAGCACATTTTTCTGCGCGAAAATACAGTTACTGTGTCATCGATATGCACTTTTGACGTTCTGATTCATGTCAAATATGACTACCGCGACAGTCATTTTAAATTCTACAAACGATATATGTTTTATAACTTAACGCATAAAGTTTAAATTTTACGTCTTAAAATTTCATTGTAAACGCCGCTTAAGGCTAAAGTCACAATCTTGTTTTAAAAGACCATAAGATGTAAGTTGTAAGTCGATATATCGGCCACAGAACTTATGCTTTTAGACAGAATTAGGAAACTTTTTAGTAAGAATTAAGAAAGTTTTTCTCATTTCGCTTAAGTCTAATGCTTAAAGCTTAAAGAATGTGCAAAAATAGTTTAAAGAAAGAAATTTAATCATTTAATCTCTCTCGACTTATGATTTAAAACCTCTTAAAACAAAGTTGCGGACCGAGATTAACGAAGCATAGATGCTAAGATTAAGGAATGTGCAGTTTAGGACCGTAGCACACAGAAAATTTATAAGGAAATCAACATGTTGGATGACCTTAAGTCCATGACTTAACACAAAAATGTAACACAGTAAGACGTCCTACCAAAAAAAAATCATGTCATAAACGAATTTGCACAACGAAATCATGTAATTAAGACAAGCAAATCTCGTAACGGATTGTTCCAACGCTATGTTCCAAAATTGACTAAAAATCTATAATGGACGTAATATAAACTGTAGCATTTTCAACACTGGCAGTCAATTTGGAACACAGCCCAAATCAGCCAAAAAATTTTTTCTTTTACGTGATTTATTTGTCTTAATTTATCTACATAACACGATTTCATTACGTAATTTTGTTACGTGATTTTTTTTAGTAGGAGGTATAAACGTTTTAAAACTTTCGATTAACCAATCAAAAAATATTTTGAAGCATTTGTAGCATCAAATGGACCCCTATACCACGAACACGTGTGAATGTGCATGTGTGAGCAAGGGCGGATCCAGAGAGTAATTCTGGGAGTGGATGGGGGGGGGGGGCAGTATGATAAAATGTAAATATTTACAATACGAAATGTGCCTATATCGGTTAAAGCTAGATCTTTGATGCTTATAATTCAATGTGAATGTTATATATACAGTGTTTCATTTTAAGTGATATGGTCGATTATCTCGCGAATTGATTGAAAAATTTTTTAAACAAAAGTTGCATGGCTTGAAGGGGGACACATGATAGAAATGTGAACTTGACCTTGAGTGACCCTCAAAATCAAGTCATTAATGTTTTTTTAAATGGAAATCCCTATTTTTTATTAGATATTCTTATAGCTTATCTTGACAGCTTTTCAAAATATTATAATAAAGTTACTTTTCGTTAAGTACTTGTTAAGTTATAAGGCAAAACTGATCATTGATCCGGCCGATTAAGGCAAGATCCAGTCAACTAAGGCAAAACCAATCACTAATCCGGCCAACTAAGGCAAGACCAATCACTAATCCGGCCGATTAAGGAAAGACCGATCACTGATCCTGCCAACTAAGGCAAGATATGGATAACGCTGGAGGTACTGTAACTTTCAAGCTTCATAACTCGGAAACTACTTAATGAAACATAATTTTATTATAGTGTTTTGGAAAGTTCTCAAGATAAGCTACAAGAATAATAATATAATAAAATGTGTGTGTTTCCATTTAAAAAAATATTAATGACCTTGATCTAATTTTGACAAGGTCACTCAAGATCAAGTCCATCATATGTCCCCCTTCAAGTCAACTTTTGTTCAAAACATTTTTCGATAAAATCATCGATTTGCGAGATAATCAATTATATCACTTAAAATAAAATACCCTGTATATATACATACTATGTATGTACACGCACATATATCATATTTGTAGTTATTCGAACTACACACCGAATTGGTTTTTCGGAACAATTAAACTACTGTAATAATATCACAAATTAAATTAAATTGCAAGCATTTTTTAATAATTTGATGCTCAATCAGACATCACATTAGAAAGATATTAATATACTAAAAATAAA
Source organism: Acromyrmex echinatior (assembly GCF_024713525.1). Lineage (NCBI taxonomy): Eukaryota > Metazoa > Arthropoda > Insecta > Hymenoptera > Formicidae > Acromyrmex > Acromyrmex echinatior. The sequence goes on from NC_141854.1 coordinate 17,095,940, forward strand.
TTTATTGCGAAAATTACTTCGACCGGGAGTCTTATAACCCGGATCTCTTATATTTTTAGATCATGGAGTAAAAAGAAGGAGATCAAATTCGAGGATAAAACATAAGTTCAAAACTTGGTTTCGGAAAACACATGCAAAATTGGAACGATGCGATTTTAGTACTGATGCGGAAAAAGTTAGAAGTATATATTATATAATAACACATACGGAATATGTATACTCGTTTTATTTTTAATGCAGAAATTCCAATTTATATAAAATTTCATTTTATTTGATTAAATGGTAAATGCATCAATATTAAAAAATACATTCATGCATAGTCATAGATTATCATTAAATTATTATTATACATATAATATATATATTTTTAATATCGTTTTTTTAATTTATCGACATCGAAAAACTTTGAAATTAAAAAAAATTAAATGGGACTTGAGCGACAATTTTCCCTTTCAGAAAATATATTCTATGAAAATACACAAATTTACAGAATTACAGAGAAAATGAGAGGAAAAATATTTATCAAATTCTCTGACAATTTTCTCCGACAGAAGTGCTCGAATTTGTTCTTCCTTACAGCACAAAGCCAGAAATCGAGCTCAACTTTTTCGTAACCGACCGCTTGAATCTTCTTTTTATCCTTTTTGTTTTCGCCCCTTCTTCCCATATCTCTGTGTATGAATTAGCACGCGCCTGTTATTAGAGATATTTTGCATCATCACACGTCTCCTACGATAAAAAGTTGTCTTTTTTATCAAGAGAGAAAGAATGTCATATTTCGGAACACACACGACAAAATAATAATTAAAACAAAAACTCCTCATTTGGAAATTGATTTTCTTATTTTCCTAAGCAGTCACCCAAGGTGCTGAACCTCTGCAATCATACATGAACTGCTGTTTCGCCTGAACCTGATAAAAAATTTTTTGTGTATGAATATGTATAAACATATATAAACACGCATGAATATTCATAAACATGTATATTTCATAATTACATATGAAATACATCCATACATGTTCATACATCCTTCTTTCTTTTAAAATTACTTTTTAGTGTAATAAATATAATAATAGTAGTGTGAAAACATAAAAAATAATTAAAGGGATAATTTTCATTGTTTGTTTTAGAAAAAAAAAACAAGTTTGGAAAAATATAAAAAGAATTGTCATACACAATTATACATAGTTTTATATATAATTATATGTAAGTAATTTTTTTTACATTTCTTCAAACTTAACTTTCTTCTAAAGCAAATAATGCGAAAATTACCTTTTTAATTATTTTTAATGTTTTCATATTACTATTAGTTCTATTACATTAAAAATTAATTTTGCAAAAAAAAAAAAAGATGTATGAACATGTATGGACATATTTCATATATAGTTATACATGTTTATGTATATTTATGCGTGTTTATGTCTGTTTATACATATTTATATATATTCATGCATGAACAATTTTTTTTACTAGGCATGATCTACGAACACTGAATATTTATAACGAATGTATAACTGTAACATATAATATTTGTTTTTTATTACTGCACTCTGAACCGGTGCAATAAGTTTAAGTGGAATGAACATATATTTGTTTCATTTCAACTTATTGCACTGTGTGTATTAGTTCAGAAAGTGCAGCAATAAAACAGACCCGTAGAAAAACGCGAGTTGACGTCGCGCATCGAACTGGTCTAACACAAATAATATCACTCATGCGAGCATTCTGCACGCGCGGCCGATTCCCTCATAAACATATACAGTTTAGAAATGAGTTTCATTAAAAGATCAATTTAAGAGTGATTTAAATTTTCTATTTACATGATATTTCATTATTGTTTATTTTTTACAAAATGAAATAGATTTTGATATAAAATTTATTCAATGTTGTTTCAACGTTGCAGCAACATTAATAATCAATGTAAAAAAATTAATAAAGATTCAATTTATTCAACAATTTTTTTAATGTTGCAGCAACATTAACAATCAATATAGAAGAATCAATGTAGACATCGATAAAACATTGACACTTCAATATTCAACATTGCAACATCTTAGCAACATTCAATGTTCTGTGTTGTATAGGAACCCCTCTTTGCTCTGTGCATTTTTTTCTTTACATTCGCACCGCATTAAAAGCTCAAAATTTTGGCCAAAAATTCATTTTTCCGAATTTTTTAATAGGAATTTTTTAATATCTTTTATGTATAGAATTTGAAAGATAACATGTCAGTCAAAGAACTCATCGATTTTTTTATAATTAAGTTCACTATAGAGTGCAAAATTTCTCGTTCCGGGAGATTCGCTCGTTTATTTTTTTTCGCCGTATCATTTAATAAAAATTTGGCAAAATACGTTCAGAAATTAATATTTATTTACAAAGTTTTTACACATTCTTGTTGCAGGTATTTACTATACTATTGTATAAAAAATTAGTAATCAAAACTTATACAAATAGAAAAAAAAATAATACACAATGTTAATGCAAATTTATATCGTGTAATAATAAAATAATAATTAATACAGCCTGCAAAAAATTGTTTAATTTCTCTCATATAAACTCACATTTTAAAATGTTTCTTTGATCAGTTTTATTCAAAATCTAGTTGCCAGAGGCTGCCGAATAAATGCCGAATAGTTATTACTTATTCTTTTTAAGCATGCATTATTTTAAATGAAAAATTATTCGAAATCTGGAAGACAATAAGGATTACATTAAATCAGTGTATTATGAATACATATGTATAAATATATTAAATTGTTCGTTAAAATTTATTATTAAAAATTTAGTTGAATAATTTATTTTTAAAAACATATACGATGTGAAAGTGCCTTAATTTTCAAAATATTAAAAAATATCATAAGAAATATTTTTTATTATTAAAATAGATGTTCATTTATAAATTTTGGTGAGAACATTTAAAAATATTAGAGTTTGGTCAAAAATTTCTTAAATCATATATATTGTATTAATGCGAAATGAGCTGATGATTTGCTTCGAAGGCTTCAACATTTAAATTTCGAAACTTCGAAACTTCAATACTTCAAAATTCAAAGTTCGAATAATTAAAATTATATCATTATTAATTTAATATAATAGTATTGTAATAGGTGCGCACATTTACAAAAATTGTATGACAAAATGAAATAAAGTTTCGAAGACATTTTAAGCTTCGAAGCTTCGAATTTTTTAAAAGTAATAGTTTTAATGTGAAACGCGAAACGTTCTCTGCAACCAGAAGGCGGAAATTCATGTGCATAATGAGTAACCGTCTCCAGGTCTCCACGAGTCATACTGACGCAGTGCCGATTCGCATAACAGTGACAATGGCGAAGAAGTCTTTTCCACTCGCTTGTCACTTCCCTCTCTTTCCACCACGTATCATAATACTCGCGCCTGAGAGGAGGATAGGATCGTTACTATATGTAGTGGTAGAAGAAGGGAGGTGGAGTCGCGCTCGCGTCCGACCGGTACTCAGCCTCCAATGTATTTCTACGAGTTCGCTTGCGTATCATATACGTATACGCACGTAACAGACGGTCAGTGTAACACATGTTTACGAATATATATTCCAATCGGTACGCAAAGTATACATACGCGTGTTCGCAATTCTATTGGTGGAAACGAAGTTAGTCGCTGATCGCTGTAGTACAATCCGGTAGTATATAAGGGCGACTCTTCCGTACTGATCATTCATTATAAGTGGAAGACATAGCAAGGCATCACGGTGCAACTTTGTGCGAATTAATCCACTCTTGGAAAATCAGCGTTTCCTCTTCCACGACACTTTTGGTGGACTTTGTAATTGCCAAACTGTCTTCCGCTTCTCAGTACAAAGCGTACTTGTATCTAAGATTGGATTTTTTATTTACAACCGGTGAGCATCTCTGCGATACGATCCGATCGCTTTACGCGATTCGCCCGCGGCGAAAGAGTTAAAAACCAATCTTATCGCGGAAGAGAATCCTGACTGAATCTAGCATCGTAGAAGCGAACTTAACGATTCAATCTCTGACGTCTCTCGTACTAGCAGTATGTATACATGATTTTCTTCTCGATGCTTACTCTATCCTCGTTATTGTCGAATTCATTTTTCAACAGGACGATTGCACAGCAAAATTTTTCACACAATTCTAATTCTTGTATCTTCAAAAAAGATTGAATAAGTACTTTTCTTGAGAGCTGTAAAAAAAATCACAAGTTTCGTGTGAGAGCGCTCGATCTTTTCTAAAGTTGTATGTTTTAGAAAAGATCAAACTTCATCAGAGAACTTCACTTTAGAAAAAATGAATCTTGGACACTAACGAGATTCGTGATTATTTTACAAATTTCGAAAAGAGTACATGCCTTTTCTACAGAGAGAATTTTCTTTTTAAATTTATCCCGAAGATATGATAGTTGTGGTACAACACAATATTTTAAAGATTTTTACCATGCACTTCAGTAAAATTAATGAAACTTATTATCTACTTTATTGTAGTTTTATTAATGAATAAGAGAGAGATTTACATTAAAATGCAATGTTGTCTCACGACTATTATATTTTCAAGATAAACTCTAAGAAAAAATTCTCTCCGTATAAAGATTCAAAAAATTTTATTTTCCCGATCGTTCTGTTGAAAAAGAGATAACAGGTATTAATACGATTAAACATTACAGGTGCAAAAATATGATTGTTTTGGCAGTTCTGATCTCAGAATGGTCTTTTTTGACCATTTTTCTATCGATCTGCATGGTCACGCTCTCGGTGGTGGCATTGATGATACGGAGGGCTAAGTTTTTGTACGCCTTAAAGAACGTGCCATATCCCACAGCATTGCCGATTGTCGGTAACGCTTATCAACTCAACTGCACACAAGAAGGTAAGTCCTAGCTGATTAACTACTTCTCTATCATATGCCTGTGGTACGCACACTGTTACACACCAGTCATATGGGACTTACTTACATTTAAATGTCGATTACGAACGACGAAATTTTTGTTAGAATTTTTATAGAGGTTTCTTTTGGGCAAAAGTGATTACTCTTCGGTGGTTTTTGCCCATTACCTCCCGAGAGGAGATACGAGCGTATGATAAAAATATTTTTTTTTGATGCCGGGAATCGAACCCGGGAACTTTAACATTGCAGACCAGTGCGCTGTCTGTTATGCCACGCTCGCTCTCAAAGATCCGCACTCTTTATGAAGCTAAGAAGCATTTTGCTGATGTAGTTAAATACAGATCTGAAACTAATTTTGTTAGGCTATCAAAATAATTATATCGAGTTAGGAAAAAAGGTCAACCCCCGAATAAATATAATCGGAAATCGGAAAAATATAAATTTTATAGAAAAATACTTCAGATAAAAGTTGCAGAGTATAAAAAGATGCAATTTTTAACAAAATCATTTTTTAAATGTAATAACGTATGTTGATGCATGACTGTCGAAGTGTTGGATCGATCGTGTTTGAAAATAAATGTAAATAATATTCGTCAATACTGCTATTATTTGTCGAATTGATTGCATAAAAAATATTGTTACGAGGAAAATCGTATGTACAATGTAAAGAACGATTTTACTAGAAAGTATCTAAAAAAATTAGACAGATATAGATCTGAAAATAAAATAATTTTGGATGATCAAATTATATAGAATGCTCAAGTTAGTTGTTAGATTGTTAAAATTTTTTTACAGTATTGCTCATCATGATAGAGTTTTCTATACAATTATTTTAACAGTCCAATAAAATTATTTTTAAAATATTATTTATCTAAATTTTTAAATACTTTAGTAAAATTGTTTTTCCTGTAACAATCGAAATAATACTCATTAAAGATTAAAAATAACAAAATATAAAAAATAGGAAAAATAATACCGTGTTACGTTCATAATTTTATAACTTAAGTTGTATATACATGATGTGAAAAAGAAGTAATTATTTATGTAAAAATAAATTTAAAAAATAGTATTTTTGTACAAGATGAAAGAAGATTAAATTTGAAAGTTTATCCGATAAAATCACATATTATTTAATATAGAATATTTTGTTTACATTCTATTTATATATAATAACTATTATAGATATAATTGTTATAGATATTATGCAGTACGAGACGTGATACTTTATGCTAAAACAAACAACTTCTTTTTGCAAAATTGCGTCCGAAGAGTAGTTTTTGCGGAAGAGGTTAAAGTTAACAAATGAGCAAAAAAAATTATTCATCGAACGCAATTTTGTTAAAGGAAAAAGTTATTTGTTTCAGTATAAAGTATCACATCTTGTACTTCGTGAATTTTGAAATACCCAGTGCATATAATTAATATTAGTATTAAAGTATTTCTCCGGCTCACGTTAGAAAATTAATCGCGTACAATCTATAAATATACCTCTCCGCGCGTGTTCTCTAAAGAGAGAAACTTTTGAGGCGAGCGTACACACACACACACACACACACGCATAAATGTCGTATTTGTGTACACTAGTCCGCACTGAAGACAGTGAAATTTAATATGACAACAGTATATTATGTCCTTGTCTCGCTACTCGGCGTGCGAGAAGGAGAATTCCATCAAATTACAAATTTAAACTACTCTAATTCAGAAACGGTACCGCTGGGTCTTCCAATTTTTTTTTATAAGGGTCCTATAATATTTCTATATTACATATATTTTTTTTAAATCTGTAGAAGATTTTTGCTGCAAAGTATTAAAACGTTACTTCGGGTTAGTATAGGAGTTTACGTGTTAAAAGTTTACGTGTTGAAATTTTAAAGATAAATATCTTCATTTCAGCACTGCTAAGATCTTTGAAATTTTAACCATATATAGATAAATAGTATTATATTATTTATATAATAGTATTATATTATTTTAAACATATTATAATATCCAAATTTCAAAAAAATCTGTAGGAACTAAATTTCTCAGAGAAATACCTTAAATAAAATATCTAAAAAAATTTGTTTTGCGACAAATTATATTTTTTTCATACATTTTATAAAGTAATAATTTGCAGAAAATATAAATATTTTCTTTTAGAAAGATAAGATTAAATTAAAACTCTCTTTTAATTTATTATTTAATATTACAAATATTGCACATTAAAGCATTTGACCTAAGTATTAATAGAGCAGTGCAGTTTTCTGTCTTATGACGCATAACATATTTGAAAAGCAATGAAGCTTTATTGACATGAGACAACGTTTGCATTTTGCACATGTAAAGGATTCTTTTGTCATATAAATCAGCGTGAAAACATCTTGAACAACATTAAAGTCAAAAGGACAAAAAAAGCAGATTTACTTCAGTAAGTAGCATCAATTTTCTATTGTTAAAAAAATATTGAAAAAGAAAAGAACAGTTAGGAGTGACTTTATATTCGCTTTGAGGAAATAAGTTTGTATGGTCAAATTGAAATCTGCGAATTTATTTTAGGGAAAGAAATAAAATAATTTTTTTAGCCTATTTATAAGATGTTATTTATTATTACATTTGAGATGTAGAAAAATAATTTGTAATACAATTTATTAAAAATATAAGAATTTTTCTGTCATTGAAGATAGCTCGAAGATCTCGAATGTTTCTCGTTTTGTCGCGATTCCGAAACTTTGAAGAAAGCAATTTGCCATCTTCTGATTTAGTTTCCCTTAAAGGAAATTTTATTGCTTAACAATATCAAACACTTAATGAAACAAGTATAGAATTAAACAAGACGAAATTTAAAAGAAATAATTAAATATAAAGTACAGACAGAATATTTCTAAAAATTATTTAAAATGCTCTTCTCCAGTCTGGATGCATTCTTTGAATCTGCGTTTCATATTTTGTCATACTCCGCTATTCCTGGATATAGAATTTTACATAAATATTTGCTTACACATCCATTTACGATACACTCTCTTAAAACTGTATAAATTTTAAATGCTCTCAAATGTAAAAATCAATTGGGTTCAAAGTTCAAGCATAACAAATCGAGCAGTTTATCAATAGAATGAAGTTTTCTGCACAAAACCAACACGTTTTGTAGGAAAATGACCATTTATAAATACTAACAAATAATTTTTGTAACAAAATGTTCTGTCTTATGTATTTTTGTTTTTATTCGTTTCCATTAAATTGTGTCTTGTTTAATATTTGTTCCATTAATTGTTTTGTTAAATAATAAAATTCTTCCAACCTCAAAAACTAAATGTTTCTAGACTCAAGTTTATATAAACTTTTTTAAATGTTTGATTGATATGAATACGTTCCTGAAATATTGAACAATTGTAGCATTTTCAATGTAATGAATTTGATTGCTTTGATGCCCGTTTCTACCAATGTAGTTTAATTTTAATCTCGGTTCAACTAATTCTTCATTTTTTTTTAATTTTAAGAATTAGAAAAAAGAAGAATAAGTTGAAATAAGATTAAAGTTAATCTATATTGGTAGAAATGGACATCAAAGCTCCGAAAACGATTAAATACAATTTGCTAGGAATTTAAGTTCGTTCCGAAATATGTTTTCGAATACAGGTCAACTCAGATCAAGACAATCTATAAGTAACCCAAGATGAAACTTATGATGCCATTTATCACTCTCGGAGTGGTCAAACACTTGCTACGGCTAACAATATTATTATTTAAATACATCCTCTGTATTATAAAGTTTTCTAAAAAAAGACTTTTTACAATACATATTATATATGTATTGTAAATGTAGACTTTTCTAAAGAAAGATCTACAATAATCATCTCGCGCAGTTTTCTCGTGCTATTTGTCAGCGTGCTACAAACGGATTTTCACGCTACATCGAAACAAGTTTTAGCACTATTGGATTTTCATTTCCGCAATTTTATAAATTTTTAAATAAATCAACGGCATTCTATTTCTTAAGATCGTGAAGTCACACTACAATAACCTGCAAAAATTAAAAAAAATCAATATTTTAATCTTTACAAATCCTCTATCTCTTCTTAATGATGATCTTTGAAAATTTACCTCTCGCAGCATAAATATTACGTAAGAACAAGTGCTGCGCTGTAACATTCACTTTTCTTTCCTTCTAAGATATAGAAAATGCAACGTTAGCATTATATCGAGAATATACTTAGCACATTCCACATCTATTATTTAAATAAATATAAATTAACTAAGAATTATCTCGGTATCGCTTAAAAATGAAGATAACTTTCATCTTTAGACATAAAAATATTATCATAACCTTGTGATTAATAGTTAGTAATCATTAAATTTCATCGTATATTATGATGTAATGCAATTATCAATGCTGCTTGCTAATTCTCGGACATTCTGAATTCTTCTCTCAAAGAGAAGAGACAATTCTATGCTATAGAGAATTTAACTTTCGGGAATTGACGAAGTGACGCGAAATTCACAACGAGTCGCGTTATATCTATATTGCTGCTTTGTCAATCCGCGGCGCAGATCCATTCCGAGAGTTTAACTCGACGACTTTGGTGCAAAATTTGCATGAATAATTTTGCAACCAGAGAGTGCAATGCAACAAGAGATATTGAGAACAGATACATGCCGGCCGCTGCACGATCAACTCTGTGATCGGATAAAACACCTGCACGATCTGATCCAGATATTCTAAATCATTTTCATTCATTCACGAGTACTTAAAAATTTTGCTAGAATAAAGCAGCATTTTGCGAAAGTGAATTTTTATCACAAACGACGGTAGTTTAATAATAGTATTGTAACTTCGCTGAAATACATACTTATATTTATATTATTTATGATCCATTTTATACCATGTAAAGAAAATGTAACAATTTTTGCATTCACGAGAAAGAGGTATATTTTACTTCGCAAAAAGTTAAACAATTCATTCTATATACGCACGCATTTTTCTTTTTCCTTCTAATTTACAATGCAAAGATAAAATATCTACACACGAAGTATGATATAACTATAATGTATACTTGGCGTAAAAAAATTTTGAATAATTACACACAACGGTTTAATCATATGTAAAGCGTCAATATTTATATTTTACAATTAGGTATAGATATATTTTTCAGACGTTAAAAGATTAAAAACAGTAATTTTTTAAATACTATATTTGTTTATAATAATATATTTGTTCCACTAATGTGTTTCTATCAATGTAAATCAACTCGGTTCACCTTACTCTTTATCTTTCTCTAATTTAGACTTAGAAAAAAAATTAAGTTAGTTGTGAAGCAAGATTAAAATTAAACTACATTGATAAAATTACATTGATAAAAACGGCCATAAAACAATCAAATTGATTACTGCAATATAAGACGAAATAAAACTTTCACGTAAAGACATGCACGCGTGATGAAAAACGAAGAAAGGAGAGAAATGTGGTTGGTGAGCTATCTCGGTCCACCAATGATAACCGTCTGGAATAAAGAAATGAAGGCGAAGAAGAAAGAGGAGAAGAAGAAAAAGCGGGTCGAGGTCGCTCGAGCTCTGAATAACGGCGTGTAATTGCATACGATTTTGTATGGTGTTACGTACCCTTCTCGTTTTGCGAGAAAAGGAGAGAGGATAAAAAGAGAAAGCATCGGCGGTAGGGTTTCGCTTAAAAAGAAAAGAAACGGAAGAGATTCAGACTATGCGGCCGACTAGCTTGTTGGGGATAAGTAATTCCGGGCCAGACTCCGGCCAGACGTCCTCGTCTGCGAGAGGAGAATAGAATCTAGACGCTTCTCTCTCTCTCTCTCTCTCTCTCTCATTTTGTGCCGCTATGATAAATATATCGCAATAATCAAAGGGATATTACAAGCATTATTGACTCAAAAGGCGACACAAGCGCGATTAACATGCGGTAGCAACACTTCACGCGAGATATATCCTGCTAAAAAAACATTATCGAATGAGTCATTATTTTTTAACATCACACAAAACAAGATTATATAGCACGTATGTTAATTAACTTATTTGCTTTAACATAAGTATCTACGAGATTTCTTTCGATGTTTTTTTCTTGATTTTATTTTTTTGCTCGTTTCCAGGAAGCAACAAATTGAAATTAAAATTCTTGAACAACAACTGAAAAAAATTAACCAGGCAATTTTATCAAATAACGTCGAAAAAAATAATTACTTCCGAGTGTCGGACTTGTTGACCTTAATTTAAATTTCAACGTGTGTGCAGTTCTTATTATGAAAACGCACGTAGAACATAATTATGTAATAATTAGATGGAGCAACTTTAAAGAAAAAGATAAGAAAAATTAAATGCATTAGTAAACGAAAATTATTTGAAGTATAAACTATAGATTGACATTCATTTTTCGCTCGAAAAAAATCTTACGTGTAATGTGATTATTTATTTAGCACATGTAGAATTATGTACAGTGCATCTCGCATATTATATTGTATACTTATTCTTTGTTCAATTCCGCGACATATCTTTACGATGACGATGGAAAGGGAATGATGAGCTGAGGCAGGGGAGGGGAGGGAGGGGAGGAGGCTAAAATAGGTCGAAGAGTCTTCCACCGTCCTGAAGGACGCCTGGCGTCTCGCACGTCAAGGTCTTCGATAACATCTTCCGCTCTTTCCCAGAGCAACGCCTTTCTCTCTTTATCTGTCTTTTTCTCTAACTCCTTCTTCCTTTCTCTACTTCTGTCTCTTTTGCTTTTTTGCACTCGTCGTCCATGTGCACACTGTCCATTTTCAATCGGTCAACGTCCGGTCAGCCTGTCGGCCGTCAACTCGATGCACGTGGAGTGCAATTTCTCTCTTCCTCCACCGTCCCGTTCTTGATTCTCTGTCCTCTTTTTTTTCTGTTCTCTTTTTCCCTCTCTTTACGATCAAAGTCTCACTACAAACGCTTTGAAGCGTTTGGTTGACCAATTAGAAAAAAGAATTTTACAAATTGATCAATCAAAAATTGCTTTAAAGCATTTGTAACATCACGTACCCTTTGCCCTTCTATCTCTTTCTTTATCATTTTATTTAGAAAAAGAGATTTTATTTACAAAATAGTTCTTTACTTACTACGGGATAATAAAAAAGTTTAACCAAAGTTTTGTGTTTATTAAATCATTAGTAATACATATTTATAAAAAAAAATGAACTCTGGAATGATATCTTATCAAATACAAATTTACTTTAGCTTTCATATAATATAAGATTTAAGACGTTTCAAGAAATGCATGTCATCAACGACAACCGCATCTTTGTTGATTCTTCTAGAAAACTAATAGAACGGTATTCAGTTTATCAATCGAAGAAAATCTTATAATGCAGTCTTTTTGATATTTCATGAGACGTAACTAAGACACTTCAAAGTTTATCTTTTTATTATACGATATTTATTATATTATACTATCCTGCAGATAGCGATAAGCTGAAGCTAGTATATTATTTCGAGTGCAACATTTTCTTTTTGTGCAATCACATATGCTGTATTTATCAAATACTCTGTTCTAGATTTATTTTGTTGTTTATTTTTTATCAGAATTGTTCTAAATTGATATTTCTTCTTCTCTTCATTTTTCCCTTATCCAGTTTTTTACTTCTCTTCTCATATCGCATTACATTCTTGCATTATATATAGTCATATTAGTTTCCTTTTTCGTTTTTTCATTTGCGTTCTTGATACTTCTTATTCTCGCAAAAGTCGTGGTTTATATCAATAAGAGCAAATCTAGAGTTGCGATAATGGCGCGATGATTGGTCAGACATGAAGTCGTAAAAGGTCTATTTCTGCACGACATCGCAGGTCGGTGACCGCAAGAATGATTGAAGATGATCCTCGTGGAAATCGTCATAAATGCAATAACAAGCGACATGTGCATTCGATGAGTATTAAATGCTTACTCTGATAAAGAAGAATATTGAAATTTATCTACGAAAAGTTCTTTCCATAAGCGTGTCCTTTCGAAAATATATTACGTATGTATTAATGTGTTAAAAAAAGATAATTTTTCGATGTAAAAAAATGAAGTCGTTTTTAATCATTTTAATCTTCTTGATATTTTTCCTATTTTTTTATTCCTTACTGTGATACCAATTTTATTCATAAATCACGCAAGCCAGTTTAAAATAATACACATATTATATTATACACACATATATACATATATATAATTATATAATACATATATATATTATATATTATTAATTTAGGAATTAATTAATAATAATTATTAATTAATTTTGTAATATTTACGCAACTTATAATCGGTAGAGAAAATCTCAATGAATCAATTATAAAGTTGTATAAGAATATTATTGAGCATGAAGAGTCATGATCTTTAAAGTACATCGACGAATTATATAACAACTCTGTTACAATGCTAACACAAAACTATCCGAAGATCAAAATAAAAGAGAACATTAATGCGCATTGATAAAAATAAAACTTGGAAAAGATAATTATTGAAATTATAATGCCTAACTATTACTGCTATACTGCTATTTCCGAGCTCAACTTTAATGATGTCGATGAACAAAGTATAAAAAAAAGGAATAATATTTCATTTACAGCTCTATGGATAAATACAAATATCCTAGATTAAGTTATTAGATAAAGTTCCCCATTGTAAGCGGCTGTACGGAAAAAACGATTTTGTTAAAGTATTAAAAAATTTAATCTAGACGCAAATATGAAATTATATAGGAAACTCAAACATGATGAGTAATGCTGTAAAAAGTTTAAAATTCTAGCAACTAACTTGAGCATCCTACACAATTATTTTGATGGTCCAATAAAATTATTTTCAGATCTATATATGGTTAAATTTTTTCGATATCAGCAAAACTGTTCATATATACGTAAATCGTCAAAATATCGCCATTTTGTGTAATTGTCAATTATGTGACAGCATTTATTGGATATAAATAGAGAAAATCTAGTATAAATCTTACTATTTGAATCTAGTATAAATCTTACTATTTGAATTTTTGGCTAAACTTTTCGATTTCCACTTTTAGCAATTATTCAAAACTGCTTCGAATGTATGATATGTATATAAACTTGATCCATTCAGTTATTGAGATAAATTCAATCAGTCGTAACTCATCGGTAAAGGAGCACGGCATGACGCTGCGCTTGCTTAGCGCTGAGACAATACCGTGTCTCCAGATTAGGACAATTTTACATATTTTTCTATAATTGGTTGAATTTGTCTGTTTCAGGATTCTTTCAGAAGTTAACAAAATGGGCTAATAAGTTTGGTGATATTTATCTGATCTGGGTCGGCATGCGGCCTTTCATCTTTCTTTATCGAATAGAATCAGTGCAACCTCTACTCAGCAGCAGCGTACACATTGATAAAAGTCTAGAGTACCAATACTTGAAGCCTTGGTTAGGTACGGGACTGGTAACCAGTTCTGGTAAGTGAGTCATATATTACAAATTAAAGTTCCCTGGCGAAAATGTAAAATTGAAGCGTAAGTCGAATGTAAGAAGAGAGTAATACAAAATGAAGCTTTTAGGAGGCAAAAATTGGAACAATAAAATATAAAAAAAGCGTAAACACCGAAGTCTCAATTTTCATCTCTTTGAAGAATCGTTAATTTTTTTTACATTTTTTTTTTACATTTTTGTTACTTTTCCCTTACACTTGATTTATGCTCCGATTTTTATTTTCATCAGAGATTACGACGCAGCAAAGATTAATTATTGCCATCGAAAAAAGTGATTGGTCAAAGTATTTGAAAGACTTCGAATTATGGCAGCTTCGAAACTTTTCAGGCAGCTTTTCGACTACTGAAAGTAGTCTTTAATTTAAAATTTAAATAAAAAAATACGGAATTTAAATTTAAATTTAATAATTAAAATTAAGATTTAATCAAAACCTAAATTAATACTTGAAGATTTAAGATCAAAAGAATATTACATCTGTATATTTTACTTTACCTTTAAATAAAAAATTGGAAATACAATTTTTTTTGAGAAATCATTGGCACGTACTCAATGTATGTTCAATAAACGCTCGTGAAGTATTTGGAGAACTGTGTTCCTGATAACTGATAATAGATTTTATCTATGACCACAATACTGCAACAATATTGTAATGTTGAATCGAATTTCTGTCCGATTTAAGTTTAGATAAAATTTATCAGCGCCATTATTATCAGCTAATTAGCGTTGGCCTCTTGATTTCTGTGCCATGATAAAAAAATTTCAAAATCAAATAATATGATACAATCGTAAGCCAGTTTTCGTACTTCAGATGATAGTAAATCAAAGTAAATACTTACATATATATGTTATGTAATATTGGACTAGTTTTTTTTTATCTTCATGGAAAACCAATTGATGTTTTTGTATCTAGCAGATATAGTCTGACTAATTTTTTACTTTTTTAAATCTGCTTAAGATTCCTGAATAATCATCACAACCATATTAAATCGTCACATCAGAAGTGAGAAATGACATGTTAATTTTTATTACGTGTCAATAAAGGCAATTTGGATAAAATGAAATGATGAGATCGCTTTAAAATATTGTAAAAATGGACAATTGTACAAAAGCTATCCTTATCTCCTCTGATAGTTAGTAAACAATGTAAAAGTGATAAAAGGCAAAGTGAAGTACTTTTACTCATGCGTAATTTATTTTTACTTATCTTTTATCACTTTATATGGTAATTTACAAAAGTCGGCTTAAATCGGCTTGTTTTGCGTTGTCTCATTCAGTTTTTACAGCGTTATCTCTCTCTCTTTTTTTTTCCACAAAATTACAAACTCTATTACAATCTACTCGTGTTACTTTCAACCCTGGCCTCCGCTGTCTAAGTTATTACACGTCTACACTTTTCAGTGTAGGATATAGCATTGACAACAATAAGACACAACAAGAAGTGTAAGAATCATTTTCTTGCAGATCAATTAAATTTGATTTAATGATATTACGTTGCCTCGAGAATAAAATAATTATAAAAGAGATGATATTCGCAAATTAATCTAATCATTCAGACATCTTGTCATACAATTTCACAAAAATAGAATAAAGGAAATATTACTGATCGTTATCTTACCTTGGGTTTATACGCAAAAAGTTGTCGATTACGCGAGTATGTAACAGAAATTATACGTAAAGAACTTCAGACTTCGAGCAATAACTAAAGTAATTGTACATCATTTCAAATTTCCGCACAGATGTATTATTTGATTAGTATACTGTACGGCATTAATTTCAATATTATCTCAGAATTAAAACGTTCTCCTTGAATGGATGTTTTATTTTTAATTTAGTAGTAGAGGAGCATAATATATTGCGAATGTGATAAAGTAATATTTCGAAATATTCCCCCGAATTCCTGTTTATCGCATTCGTTTAGTTTAGTAGTAAAGGAGGATAATATATTGCGAATGTGATAAAGTAATATTTCGAAATACTTCCCGAATTCCTGTTTATCGCATTTGTATTTATTATGATATTGACACTGTTAACACGACTGTTGATTTAATATAAATAACATTGTTGACTTTTGCACTTTATAGCACCAAAGTATCAATTTCTCATTTTTTATTTTGGATATCAATATAAAATATAGTTTGAACTACATTAAACCAACGTTATTTCTTTAATTCTTGCGAATTTTCCAGACAGCGAACGATTTAAAATTTTAGATTATTTAGAGAAAAGAATTTTTAATTACGCGGATTTTTCTTATAGTAAGGGAAATCAGGGCACTGGTGAGACACTTTTTCTTTTTCGACTTATATATCTTCAGTATATGTATAATTGCAAGAGTATATGTACTTGCATTTGCTGAACACTTGTATGATTAGTTATTTTGACAAACGGTAATTTCTATTATCCTTTTTAAAAGAGAAAAACATAGAAAATCGGGAGCAAAAAAACTTATGTTTATCTCACATTGCCCCTAGGGACACTATGAGAATTCTTCATTTTCACTACTAGCGCGGATACAACAAATAAATTTATAGCCGCAATAAAAATTGTGATCTTTCAGGTGAAAAATGGCACATTCGCAGGAAGCTGCTGACGCCCACCTTCCATAGCGGCCTCCTGGAGACGTATTTAAAAACTATAAAAGAAGAGACGAATGTTCTAATTTCCTGCCTTGAAAAAGAAGTGGACAAATGGTTCAACATTGTTCCGTTTGCGAAACGCGCCGCTCTTGATATTATATGTGGTGAGTTCAATAGACGCAGATTTCGTGTTAAGTTTATAGATATAGAAATGTATAGCAATTCCACAGAATATTTTCCTTTTATAATACTTATTCTTTACCAAAGAGATGGTTTCGTTAAATGTAATTTAACAATGTTCATCATGAACATGTTCAAGATTTTTTTCGGGGATTTTTTATCAATTTGTTATCATATAAACAGTAATTTTTTGCATTAATGTATTTCTTTTTTTGGATATTTCAAAGCTTAGAGTGTGTCCTTCTCATTTCTAGATTTTAAAAGAAAAATATTAGGTTTTGTAAATTATGACTTCTATTTTTTTTCTTAAAGAAAGTATAAACTAATACAATTATTATAAACGAAATATGTAATTGTGGAATATTCATTAATATCTCAGCTCATATTCTATTTTTCGCTCAAAAACCTGCAAAAATTTTTTATGCATCGCGGATACTGGCCACAGCTCTGCCTAACGGAAATTCCAGAAGTTACATAAAGAAAAAAAATTTTATATAATAACAAAGTTTATATATCTACTAAAAAATAAGAAATTGTATTGGTTATAATTAAGAATGAAAAAATTTGAAAGGAGAATCTAAACCCCCTCTTCTATGATGGATACGCCATATATTAACCATCGTTCTAGCACGATAATCTCATCCAAATAATTTTGAAACTATCCTAATTAATATAAAAACGTTAATTATTAAACCGAATTCATTAAGAATACAATTATTTTATTACGAAACGATTATTTTTTTAATAAGTCATGACGTTTTCGGCATCATCAGAACTTTATTAAAATATTCGGATATGGTATAGCTGTGTTAAAAGAAACTGTTTGTGTACTCATTTTTCAATATAACATTGAACAGAGCACATAAAAAATTCTATTGAAAATACATATCAGGATACATTAAATTTAATTTCCAATATCGTTAGTTACGAGCTTCTTTCGTTATCTTCGAGGATTTACAACGTTGGGATTCGCGTAATTCGCGAGCAATGCTAAATT
Source organism: Acromyrmex echinatior (assembly GCF_024713525.1). Taxonomy (NCBI): domain Eukaryota; kingdom Metazoa; phylum Arthropoda; class Insecta; order Hymenoptera; family Formicidae; genus Acromyrmex; species Acromyrmex echinatior. The sequence continues at coordinate 17,114,032 of NC_141854.1, forward strand.
GAGGTCTCTTCTCCCAGTCCATCCCGATAACAACGACGCTTCTGTCTGAGTTCGTATTGCTAAGACAACATAGTGACGACTACCGTTTTCTCATTTTTTTGTCGGCACTTTTATTATCTTTCTCCGTTTTAATCTTTTTCGTCTCGCGTCACGATCGACGTCAAAAGTCAAACTGAAACGAATTAGTTATTAACAATAATCCAGCAATTAAATTTTTGAAGATTGAAGGAGATTTCTGTGAGATCTTGAGAGGACATATTTATTCTTCTTCGAACGAGATTTGTTTTTATTCAACACAAATTCATCTGGAGCATTCTTATTGCGTGAATGATGCTTGAAAAACAATGATATAACCGAGAAAAAAATATGTGATATAAATATTAATGCGAACGAAGAAGTTCGATACAAACGATGCGCTAAATGATGGCCTTCAGCTGCTCCGATTAAAATACTCGAACATTACAATTTATTCATTCATTTGTTAGTAGATGATTGCAGTTGCAAACACATGTTTTTTGTGTCTCTTTCGGTATTAATATCATCACTAACACTTCGTACGTTCGTAATTGTGTTATAATAACAAACGAACGTTATCAATATTATTATCAGCAAAACTTTCACAGAAAGAATGATTTTGCTGAAGTATTCTAAAAATTTAGCTAGATACAGATCTGAAAATCTTCTATATTTTTTCTTTCTATATCTAACTAAATTTTTAGATACGTCAACAAAATTGTTTTTTCCATGTTATTATATCGTAAAGATTCGTGCAGTAACTTCGTCATATCCACTTTATCTTTCTCTGGTGAAATATTTCACCTTGACACCAAAATGATCCATTTGCCTCGACTTCGACAAACCACAGATTCTCAGATTGCATAATTGATATATCTGTGTCTTATGTCTCGATAACTTGAAATGTCGATCCTTTCGCGATTGCGAATTCAATTATCCGCTGCATAGCTGCGGTTTGCATATAAATTTTTCACATGATAATGTTTTATAATTTGTTAGTGAGATTAATAAACTTTAATTATAACAATCGTTCATATTTATAAATTTTTTTGCAGAATCTTTAACAAATTATTTTTGCAAGGATTAAATTCAAGTAGAAATTATAATATTGATAGTCTAAATATTTTAAATCATTTATTGCTTTAAGCGCGCTTGGCGAGACGGAATTAATGGATTTCGGTGCTGAATCATGAATCACTTTTGGACACGCAAACTCGATTATACGAGACATCGATAGTGCTTTACTTTTCAAAACCTTTTCAGAAACCTCAGACTTTGTTGCACGAGATCGAAGTTGAGCTAATCGCTTTGTTATTTCGTACAGTAATTTATTATTCGCGGATATTTTTACCTAAATAAATTTAACCATTTTATAATATATATCTAACAATTATTGCTCAATTAAACTTTGTAATATCCCTTACAGAAATCTAATTTTGTATCAATTTAATACTAGCTAATCTATCATTGAAAAGTAGTAATTAATTATTTATTTGGAATACTAAAAGTACCGAAGAAGTTCTTCTATGCTTAAAATAAGTAATTAATTACTGTCTTGCTGTGATCGGTCAGTAGATTTTTTGTAAGAGATATACTATAAAAATTCCTGTGAGTTATATCATAGCAATGCTGAAACCAATTATCTTTAATACTAATTATATTTATAATGTATTAATTAATTACGTTAAATCTCTCATATTAAATATATTTATTAAATATAATATGAAAGATGGATACATTTAATAGAATATATGAGACTACATAAGTACAATTTTTATTAAAATATATACTAGTATATTCTTTCTCTTAAAATAAAGCGGAAATATCAGAATTTTTTAAATAATGGCATTTATTCATAGTCTATTCTTATAGAAATTTAATATTAGTAGCCAATTAATTACTTATTTTGAGTATTAAAAGTTTTAATAGTACTTTTAATGCTGAAAATATGTGATTAATTAGCCAGTATTAATATTTAATTTCTATAAGAGTAAAAATACATGCTAGGGACAAAAATAACTGCTCAATTAAAAAATCTTGCTTTAGACTTTTAGCAGAGTATTATGGTATTTACTACAGGTTAATATGTTTCTTTAGAACAAGATTCGATTAAGAAAAGTCCCATGTACTTTAATCTGGTTTATCATTTAGACTTCGCAGAGAATATATATAGAATATATAGTCGTGAAATCGACGAGATAGAAATAATCTTCTTCTACGTGGATTTTGAAGAAGTTTTGAAAATTTACGGATTTTCGTCATCATCAACGCACGATCTTACGTCCTCGTTACGCGAAAGAATACTTGTTAATTGCACTGTCTTCATTAGCGAATTTTTATTGGGCAGATTAAGCTTTATCGCTTTTGAAGTGATCATCCGAGCTGCGATAAAATTCTCTTAAATCTTCCATTTATTTACATTCGTAAAACGCTATCTATTCGCGAAAATATTTATAATGTATACTCTTTAATGTATACACTTTTTACAATTTTTTAAATTCTTTTATGTTTTGTTAATCTAACTCATACTCGGAATTTTGAATTGGTAATAGGAAAGGTGCGTGAATGTGGGAAAAGGAATAAGCGATCGATTATTGCTCGTCAATAATTTATTCACTGATCGCAAATGTATCGATTATGGTGGTTTCTTCTATCATGGTATCGACGATGATCGATAGAGCGTTATTAAAATATATGTATTGTAGAATAAATACATTTCATATATGTGTTATCTACATTACACCGTCCACAATGTGAATAACGTCAATTATCATGTCAATGACATATATTATTAACTGTCATTAATGTTTATGTGATATATTGCATATTATTATTTTGAACACTATCGCAAATGATGAATTTTAATATCATTAAAGCATTGATGTTATAATACTTGAAGTTTATCCTTGTGTAATTATTTCAGAGTCGGGATTAGACGTTTCAATACAGAGGCAAAAGAAAAAATGCATCCCTTAATAACAACAAAATTTTTTGTGCGGTATATAAAATAATAATAAAATAAGTGACATATAATATATTAATATTAATTTAATAAAAACATATATATAATCACGTACACATGTGTACTTTACATACAAATTACGCGCGTATATTATAAACGAACAAAACAACTATCAAATCATACATTACAGTAAACTAAAAATGTATAGCACACGTAATATATATATTAAAAAATCTTCTAAAAATTCATAGAAAATTTATTTCTTCATTTAAAGTTACACTTTTTATGCTTTGATAATCGCAAAATTGTCAATTATTTTATGAAAATTTTTACTATCGTTACGTATACATTTTATTTTCTTATGCACAGCGAGTTCTCAACAGCGAACGCCCATTAGCAACAAAGAAATTAAAATATATAAACACTTATACTGCCATTTTTGCACCCTTCAAATTTTTTATATGAACTGATTGCCTCATTCGTTATATCTAATTCTGACTTTGAATTATTTATCCGTATGCTATGTACGTTGATTAAATAAATGAAATTATTGCAAAATTTATCAGTATTTATTGTATATATTGTATATTAGAATATACAATATATACAATAAATACTATATTAATATATTATTTCACATAGATTACAAAAATTTTTTATTTAAATTTAATTGTAATAATTTAATTAATAATAATAATTAATTATTTTTAATAGTTAATTTAATTTTACCAATTTTATTGCAGATACTGCGATGGGTTACAAGCTTAACTCGCAAAAGAACTTCAAAGTTGACTACGTCGAGGCTGTAGATAAGTAAGTTAATGATTTTCTTTTTATATTTTTGTATTCAGGTTTTCTTATACAGTTTTATACAATATACATATCTTGAATTTTAGTTTTAAAAAATATAATAAAATATTTATTTCTAACTTTTAGGATTGCATCTATCGTACAAATGCGCTTCACAAATGTATGGTTATCATTTGATTCAATTTTCAAATTAACTAAGTCAGGCAAAGAGCACGATCATTCAATTCAAATCATACAGGAATTTGTCAGCAAGGTAATAATCATTCTAAACACAGATAGTTAAAGCTTTCTAAGCCGGGCTATCTTCAATAGCTGCCCCAGTTTTTTGGGAGATCTCGAGTAACATTATTGCAAAAAATAACAGAGATTAACACTATCTCATTACTATCTATTTTGTGTACAAAATTAATCATTAAAATTTCAGTTCAGGTCAGTTTTTGTTTCAAATTTAGACTCATATGTTTGTGAAAAATAATGGAAAAATAGAGAAATATCTCTTTTTTTCAGTGCAGTTGCTCTCATTTTATTATACTCATATATTATACAAAAAAAATCATTATATTTTAACTTCCTTCTGTAGTAAATTCAATTTTGGACTTTTCCAAACACATGTTTTAGATCAGAATAGTAAGAAAACTTACTTATAATATTTCTCCATTCTTAATATTCCACTTGCAAATAATACGCGATAATATTTAGAACAATCTAATCTTCAGGTAATTGTAAAAAGAAAAGCCGAATGGAAAAGTGATACCAACTTCAACAATTCAAAGAAGAACAGACGGGCCCTGCTGGATTTATTATTACAAATATCACAAAATGGCACTATCCTTTCAGACGAAGACATTTGTGAAGAAGTAAATACTTTTATGTACGCTGGACACGATACGCTGGCCACCAGCATATCATGGACACTTTACGCGCTAGGACGAAACCCCGAATACCAGGTATTATTCCTTTCTATATTGTATTATCATTGCTATGCTTAATTCTAATACACAATGGAATCTAATAAATAGGGCATTATTTTGTTTTATATATATCATTTTTAACAACCTTAAGGAAATTGTATTTTTACATTTCGTCCACATTAGATATATTTCTTAAATTATAAGATACAGAAGATTGAAAGTGTTATCTTTTTCTATATTTTTTAACATTAATTTAACTGTAGTGCTTTCTTGTTTTGTTTTCAGCAAAAAATTTTAGAGGAATACAATGATATGGCGGTGGACACGAATGAAATTACATTGGAGAATATACACAAATTAACATGGTTGGAAGCTTGCATTAAGGAACAGTGGAGATTATACCCTGTGACTCCACTTATAGCAAGACAAATTTACAAACCAATTGAAATAAGTAAGTAACACCTCTCTCCTATAGTCTCTCTCCGTTCGTGACTTCTCTCATATGTCTGTGATGCGCACACGCTGGTTGTACACAGTTCATATGGGACCTACAGTTTAACGTCGATTCCGAACGACGGATGTTTGGTTAGAGAAGTTCTAGAACTTGGCAAAGATACTCTCGGTGGTTTGCCATTGCCTCCCGAGAGGGGATACGAGCGATAACGAAAATATTTTTTTTTGGTGCTACCGCGAGAATCGAACTCGGGATTTCTAGCATTGCAGACCAGTGCGCTGTCCACTTTGCCACGCTCGCTCCCAAAAATTCGTACTTTCTATACGAACTAAGAATCATTTTGCTGATCTAGTTAAATACAGATCTGGAAATAATTTTGTTAGGCTATCAAAATAATTATATCGGATTAGGAAAAAAAGTCGGTACCCCTGAATAACTCGGAAAATATAAATTTTATAGAAAAATATTTCAGATAAAAGTTGCAGAGTGTAAAAAGATTCAAATATTTTTAACAAAATTATTTTTTAAATGTAATAACACATGTTGATGCATGATTGTCGAAATGTTAGATCGATCGTGTTTGAAAATAAATGTAAATAATATTTGTCAATGCCGTCGGATAAGTTGCATAAAAAGTATTGTTACGAGGAAAACCGTAGGTACAACGTAAAGAATTTTACTGAGGTACCTAAAAAAATTAGACAAATACAGATTTAAAAATAATTTCCAGATTTAAAAATATTTCAAATATCAATTACATCATTTTATATTAATTAATATTATATCAAAATTATTACAATTATTTATCATTACATTGATCAATATTAACAGCGTTGTACCAAGCATTTTATCAAGTAATTGTTAGAACAAATAACTTTAAAATGCGATGAATAGCTATTGCTATTGTCCAATCAACAATTGCATAACGCACATAAAAAATTCTCATTTACACTGAAACGTCTTTTATCTGTTTTTAGTGAGCAGTCAAATTCCACCAGGCTCGACAGTTCTCATCAACTCCTATTTACTACATCGTGACGACCGTTTTTTCCCAGAGCCGCACGTTTATCGACCGGAGCGATTCTTGCCCGATGGTCCCAAGTTACCTCCTTACGCTTTCATACCCTTTAGCGCTGGCTCGCGCAATTGCATCGGCTGGAAATTTGCCACATTAGTGGTTAAGATAGCCATCTTATCTGTGCTAAAAGCCTTCCGTGTGGAAGCACTCGATAAAGAGGATGAATTGCGTTTTATATCGGAATTGGTGTTGGTCAACGCAAACGGACTTCGTCTTAAAATCACACCGCGTTAAAATCCTGAAAAGAGTTCATTAGTGCTTAGTTAAATTTCTCTTTCCTATAATCAATCAAATGTTTCGAAGCATTTGTAGCGCTAAGTAGACACCGCACACTAAATTTTTTGACAGATAAGTTTGAAATATATACAGTAAATATAAAAATAATTATTAAATTAGTACTAGTTACTTAAAAGATATAACTAAGTTAAATTATAGTTACAGATGGAAAAAAGTAACGAAGTTAAATTATAGTAACCGAAAAAGATTCTTGTCTCCCCAGACAAGACTTTAATTAAAAAATAATTAAAATTACAAATTTTGTTTTTTTCCTTAGATTTATCATTATTGCCTGACTGTAGATATGCTAGGACGCTCATTAATTTTTATTGATTCAAAGAACGATTTGCACGAGCGTATTGAATGCCACTTCTGTTTGTGGAAACTAGTGATGATGTACTTTATTGATATATATATAGTCAATAAAGAAACTTCCTACGCCCAGAGAATTTTTTTTCAGAGATGGGAAGTAACTCCTTATTTGTAACAAAGTTATAATTAGAGTTACTTTTTTTCAGTTACTGTAACTTAACTTTGTTACTTTTTTCTATCTGTAACTATAACTTAACTTAGTTATATCTTTTAAGTATCTACAGGGTGGGCCATCTATTGGTACGTTTTTGAATTTCGTCGTATGGCAACACCGAACGAGCTACAGACCCGAAATTTTGACAGTTTATTAGTCATACCGTCCGCGGCACGAAACAACATGTTTTCTCTTGAAGAGCGTTTTGAAATTTTAAAAACTTATTTTCAAAGTCAGTGCTGTGTCGCCGAAACTGTACGAATTTTGAAAAGAAATATGGGTCGTGATAGAGCACCCACCGAAGGAGCTATACGCAAATTGGTGAGGAAAGTTCGTGAGAAAGGGATGTTAGTGGATGACATTATATTACGACTGTTTTGAGTGAAATTGGCGCCGAGGTAGTCCAAAATGTCATTAATAATTGGGGTGACCGAATGGCATACTGTAAGGCCAGTAGAGGGAGCCACATGAACGAAATCGTTTTTCATTCTTGACGCGGATACTTTTAGCTTCACAACAAAAAAAAAATTAATAAAAAATATCAATGTATGCTCATTTGATCGCATTTTTAAAAACGTACCAATAGATGGCCCACCCTGTAGTAACTATTTAATAATTTAATAATTACTTTTATAGTTACTTTATATATAATATTTCAAATTTATTTGTCAATTTAGTGTGCGGTAATGTTCACTTAGCGCTACAAATGTTTCGAAACATTTGATTGATTACAATCAGAAGAAAGAAATTTAACTAATGTTAAAAAAATTAAAAAAAACTAATGTTAAAAATTGACTTTTGTTAAAAATTAATGATAATTTTTATTAATATTTAGGATTATTGTTAGAATTTATTTACGACTTTCTAGAAAAATTCGCACTTTCTAAGTATATAGTGACAATAATTTATATTATTTTCATCGTAGCTCAATTATAGTATATTTAAATATAAAAATAATATATAAATTATTGTCACTATATACTTAGAAAATGCGAATTTTTCTAGAAAGTCACAAATAAATTCTATATAAATAGCAATAATCCTAAGAGTTTTTAATTAAAGCGTGTAAAATTTGACATATGATGTAAGATAAGGATGTTTAGACGTAGCATGTAATAATAGTTTTGTTTATATATATTAATTTTAAAAAGGTCCTAATGTAAGGACGATACGTTTGTTTAATATATTTTATTATATTTTACAAGATTAAATATTAGCAATTAAGATGTATTTAGATAAATTTTAAGAATATCTTACCCATCACTGGCTGTATATGTGAGCTATTTCATAATTATATTCATGTGTTTATTGTTTCATATTTATATTTCTTATTTTTTTGAATAAAATTATATAACATGTAAATGTAAGGTTTTTTTCTTTAATTGACTTAGGTTGCGTTATTTAGATGACCTGTATCATTCTTTTGTTTAAGTGAACAAGGACAAAATGAGATAGTCGGGAGATAGTCGGGTAACGTTTCTGAACGCAGCCCTAATGATATCGATGTTACTCGTGACATTCTGCTAAAAATTCTGATTTAAAAAAAATTTTAAATAATTTAAAAGTAACTGGAAATTATTTTTTCAGTAATTGTAACTGGAACGAATTACTTTTCAAAGTCAATAACTTGTAACGATAATTAATTACTTTTACAAAGTAATTTACCATCCCTGTTTTTTTTATATTGAATTCCTTATGTGATAAAAAATATTAACAAGAGCGTTGCTTAAAATATTAAGATCTGAATCACATGTGATTGAGATCTTGAATAACACAGTCACACTCACAAAAGCATAGTTAATAATGATAATTTATAATCATACATAATAATCTTTCCTTCGAATCTAAATTTCTTAAAAGTTTTAATATCTGAGATATAGTATTGCTATATTTCTATTAACAAAATCAATAAAACGTTTATCAACCTCTATATATGTATGTATAATATTCAAGAACAAATAAGCGCCTAAAATCAATCCTGTTATGTAACATCATATCAAATTCTCCTTAATCGCAAAGTCAGTAATTTTCTTTTAATGTCCTTATGTGCTGAGTATAGAATGAATGATATCAGTGTTAGCCGATTGAGTTTGTAATAATTTAAATTTAATAGCTGTAATATAGCTGGACAAAGTGTATAAATTATTAACATTATCATTTTATGCAAGAACATAACTTAAGCAATTCGAATAAATTTTGACCTTGACTTTATAATTATACAATATTTATAATTTTAGCATAAATCACATAACAATTTGCTTTTTGTTCATTTTTTGCTCATTTTAATTTATCTACTCAAATATAACTTTCCTAAAATTTTAGAAGAAAATTTTTTAGACAAAAATTGTATTACAAAAAAAATTAATTTTTCAAGGTCATAAATATCACCACTATTTTTATAGAATTATATGATAATTTTATAAAATATTATTCCTTTAATTCTGTATATAAAATATACACGAATATAAAAGATTTTAAGATATTTAAGTGGCTAAATTAAAATATATGAGATATCACATGTAAAGATATTGATTGTGCAATATTCTTTTTAGAAAAACTTTTTAGAAAAACTATGCTATATAAGGATGTTCCAAAATTCACAATTTAAAATATTACAATAAGAAAGCTTTAAAAAAATTAAGTAAAAAAAGTTATTTATAAATTTTTATTTTAAGCAACAGTTTATGAAATAATAAAGCTTAATCGACAATTATACATAATCGACGGACTACGTTTAAGCGCTGAAGTGCGCACTTATACTAATATATACACTACCGTGTACGAGTTATATTTATAATGACAGATGGCCGTTTAGTTAATCTATAATCGACTATATTTCAACTCTAAAATGTAATATAAAATATAATTATATTTATTAATTCAAATCTCTTTCAAAAATTAAAAAATCCAGAATGCAATAAGGAAAAAATCCACATATATTGGATCATCTAAAAAGTATCCGCGGTACTTTGTCACTAGATATATGACCATCAACACATATCTAGTGACAAAAAACTATGGATACTTTTTAGATGACCCAATATATAATTTCTTATCATTGCTGACGTATTCAACAAGATTGCAAAAAAACACGTATTTCCAGTAAAAAGACTTACGAGTATATCACTTGAATAAAAAAACATATATTGAATAAGCAACGACTGTTGCAAGATGCATCAAATCTTGATTGCAACACGCATGCTCCGTCGAGCGCTCCAAAAACTAACGCAATTTAACGTATTAAGGCACAGCTGGCATAGTGACGTTCTTGCTATCCGATATATGTATAAATGTATACATATGCACGTGGCATCGCGCGCATATCCGACCGCGCGATACATCGCATTATTACATCGCTGATAATTCGCGATCGACCGCCAACATTGGCCGCAGTGGTTAGTGTGCCGATGAATTGCGTGACGTTCATTGGAGAATCCAACGCGCGATTCGTAACCTTCATAGGTTAGACCACGACTCCCGAGATCGATCAACGAGGAAGTCGAAGGAAAAAAATAAGATTTAGAGCGAACACGATGCGGGCGGCTGTCGCGGTACTCTGCGTCTTCCTCGGTTGTTGCACCAACGTCGTGTTTCTGGAACTGCTTGTCAAGTAAGTACCACCAATAATAACTCGTCTAACCGGCCAAGTTACATAACCGCGCGCACTGTATGTTATCTAGTAAAATTTTTTTACGACACTTATCGCTTCTTTCACCAATATCTGTAATTACAACTTAAAAAAAGCACTTACCATAATACTTTAGTCGGAGATAGTACTGTTACGTAAAGTGAATGTCATGATAAAACAAATGAGAGTTGAAACTAAGATTTTCTTACATCATGAGTTGAATGACAAGTTTTATTTTTTATCACTCTGATTTCAGAGATGATCCTGGCAGTGGGAATCTCATTACGTTCTCACAGTTCCTTTTTATATCCATCGAGGGATTCCTGTTTACATCAAAGTGCGGCACTGTCAAACCAAACATAGGCATAAAGGATTACTTTATTCTGGTCACAATGTTTTTTGTCGCCAACGTATGCAATAATTATGCGTTTGACTTTAATATTCCTATGCCGCTACACATGATATTTAGAGCTGTAAGTAACAAGTAAATTCATTCCCATATATATATATATATATATATATATATATATATATATATATATAGATGTCATAGGCCGATATTTATAGTCGGTTTTTAAAATTGTCTTTAGATATCATAATCTCATATTTAAAACATTACTTAAGACAATTTTAAAATAAGAATAGATTATGAATATCGACTTTAAAAATATCCCTACGTCTTCTGAACGTCCAAAGGATATTCTTAGAATGTCTCTTGGAGAAATTATGCTGTGTGGATTCTAATTAGTGACCTAGACACGTATGTCTAAAAGACATTTTAAAGACATCATAAAGATGTATTATAGATATGTTGTCTGAGAGATACAAATAGTATCCTGTATTATAAATGTACATTGTATTGTTTCAGGGTTCTCTTATAGCTAACATGATTATGGGGATTATTATTTTAAATAGGAAATATATGTTTAGCAAGTACTTGTCAGTATTTATGATCACTACGGGAATAGCGCTTTGCACAATTGTTAGTGGCAAGGAAATCAAGTCCTTGCAGCAGAAAAATGTGCAAATAGCCACGACACCGTGGGACGACTTTTTCTGGTGGGCTTTAGGCATATTACTACTCACGATCGCTTTATTCGTTTCTGCTAGAATGGGTATTTATCAGGAGGAACTACATAATCGGTACGGTAAAAACGCGCGGGAAGCTTTGTACTATACAGTAAGTTTTATTTCTTCCTGTAAAATATCAATCAACGTCAAGCTAATTAACGATATAACGAAAATTTTTTTACAGCACTTGTTACCCTTGCCGTTCTTCCTAACGCTAGCACCTAATATTTACGATCATTGGAATTTCGCACTCGCATCTGAACCATTAAGGTTACCTGTGATTGGTGTACATATGCCATCGTTAATCGTATATTTAATTGGAAATGTTCTGACGCAGTATCCTTTTCTAAATGCAATTATATTATATTACATACACGCGTGTATATCAACGCGTAATATCAACACATCTAACAAATATACTATCACGTATTCAAAGTATTCGCCTTAATTGTACTTTCAGATACATGTGCATCAGCTCTGTATTCGTATTAACCACGGAATGCAGCTCTCTAACAGTTACTCTGGTAATAACGCTGCGAAAATTTCTGTCGTTATTATTCTCTATAGTTTATTTCAAGAATCCATTTACTATATATCATTGGATTGGTACGTTGCTAGTTTTCATAGGCACAATTATTTTTACGGAAGTAATACCAAAGATTATACAAAACTTACCCAAGGCGAAAAAAGTGGAATAGTTCATTAATTTTAATAAGGCAAGGGCAAATAATCATATCTCCTATCGACTACAAATTATTCGAGGTATTTGTAGTAGTCGTATTATTTCAACATGTATAAAGTAATACGTAAAAAAGATTTTTTTTAGATATGATGAAGTTTTGAATAGATAGCGAAAATGATCAATGATCAATGTTCGTCCGTATTGTATATAAATTTACAGATATGTTTTTTGTAAAATAATAGCAGGTGATTTTCAAAATGTAATCTCTACCTCAATTATATTTTTCATAATTAATTCAATTAATGAATAAAAAGGAAATGCATTCTTTCTCTTTTGATAAAATATATGTATATGTATTTGATGGATCAGTTATTGGATATTAATGCTCGCGTATAAATTGGGCTATCGTTGATTCGATCAAAAACTTCGTAATTTCTGTTTTAACGATGCAAGTATATATTTCCGTTTTATAGTATATATATTTTTTACAATAAATATATATCTTTCTATCTAGTAACAATTTAATTTAAATTCGATATTCAGGGCACAGTGTTCAAGTGTTATAGATGATCGTATATCGCTTAATTTAAATCCTTTAGGCTCGTTGTTCAGAGAGTTTTCTCGGAAAATGGCAGATGCAAAAAATGATAAAAAGAATCATGAAGTTAAAATAACGAGAAATATATTTATATCGTTGCATCATACCTTGGCACGCATGTAAAGCTCGTAAAATATCTTAGTTACATCTAATCAAAGTAATTTCCTATTTACACTATCTATTTGTGGAAAGAAGGGTATACAATGGCACGAGTTAACTATCCGCATACGAGCCAGCTATCTGAATGCTCGCCGAAACAAACGTTATACATTAAGATATAAATGTACAAAAATGTAAGAAAATAAAACTAAAATCCAAGAAAGATATACCGTTATCACCGTACACGGCCGAAATGTGAAAAACGGAGTTATTTTATCACGAGCTTAACATCAAGGTGAATAAACGTAATATTCGTTTCTAGCCTAGTTTGTATTACAATACTAAAGTGTATTACGAATCTTGCAATGATAGAAGAAATATCTTCTAACAACTACTATTAAATTGGTCAACGTATATGTATAATTTCTGATTGATTTACTCTTGCGATTGAAGTCTTTAAAAAAGGTGCAAGATGAAAGATGAACGATACATACGTAAAGTTCATAATTTGTTTAAGCAACAAATACGGATTTCCATAATAAATTATGGAATCAATTTAAAAACTGATTCCATAATTTAATATAGAAATGTAATGGCCTCACGAAATCGCATTTGGCCCTTCATCTATCTATAGTCAAAGTAGAATTGCATACTTTTGTCACGCGATATCGATCTTAAGCACATTCTCACGTTGAAAAATCTGTGATACAAGATATACATATTTTAGATAATTTGGTATTGTACTTCATCTAACATATAATTTGATCGATGTTGTTCGAAGTTTCAGCCTCGATTTATATTCTTGATGTGTGAAGAGAAAAAGATCAGTAATTATATAAGAAAAGAAAATAATTTCCTTACGAATTCTCGTAATGTTTCAAAAAACATATTTTGTAGTTAGCCGGATAAAAGAGCCGGAATCACAAGAATAAATCATATGAATAATCATAATTCGTCAATCTTTGAATATCATTTCACCTCAATCGATCTCCATCGATTTGATAAAATCCAAATAATCGATTATTAAAATGGAAGTGACTCAGGTTTCTCCACGACCTTGAAGATATTGGACAGTTCGTCAACTAAGGTTTCATATCGATAGGCCACTCGTATGTCTGGTACGTTGGTTCGAGTAATATCGTTACCAGCGACTCCCTCTTTTGTATAGTTAGGTCCCAACCAGTACTGCTTACTCTGCAAAATAAAACAATTAAATCACATGAAATTTCATCACGTCTATGCATTAAGCAAGTATATGAAATCGAGAAATATGTCATTATAATAAGACAAATAAGAGGGTTTAAAGAAGCATTAGTCCGATCTCTTAGTTGCTTTTTATATACACGAAAGATTGGAGAGCAGATATAATTACTCACTTTATGTGGAAAGCCACTCATGAGAACGGAATTGCGTGCTAGCTCGCACATGTCACACGAACTGAGTTTCCACACTTGCGCAGCAATACTATATTCTTCCATCAGCGGTTCCTACAATACATTATGCATTGACTACGAGATATATTAAATAAGCAATAATTATGATATAAATATTTACGTATGTATAGTAACGAATTTTATAAATTACAAAAAAATACTCTATACATTATTGTTTATAATACATAATAATTTCTCCTTTACCTTAGTAAAGTGAAACTGTAGAGGATCATCTGTAGACAAGCTTATACATAGTCCTCTAGCAAGGTATTCTGGAAGAGGATTACGATGATAATTAAGGAAAAGCGAATTGTTACTGAGTGGCGACATCGCGATGCCGATTTGCGCTAGGTAATATAAGTATTGAAGCACAGGAACTTTTCTGAGCAGTAAACCATGCGAAATGTTCTCCGCCATCATATAGCCACACACGAGATGTTGAACGGGTCCTGCTTCACCGCAATGAGGTCTCAAGACAAATGTATTGAAGCCTTGTTCTCTATAAAAGAATTCAGAATTATATTCATCCAAAATATATAAATAGAGAATTGCTCGAAATAGAATAAAAAAATTTGATAATCAACATACGCTCTAAAGTGATTAAGAACCGTCATATTCGCGTAAGTGTAGTATTGATAATATCCGTATGGTGGATTCTCTATATCGTCCCATTCTGCAGGTGGACAAACATCCTTATCGAAGAGAGGATTTTCTGGCTTACTTTCATCATCCACGGAATCGAAGCCTATTACCTATAACATAGCGAATATAAAACATTTAGAAAAGTATAACAGTAACAAAAGCGGATCAGAAATAAAAATAACATGAAATAGGAAAACATACATATTGGAGAAATTTATGCAGCTCCGGATGAGAATTGGGATCGTTGGTCACTTCAAAAAGTGGCAGGAAGATATTGTTGATAATCTCTTGGAAGTTTGTCATAAGCTTGTTCAGCTTGAAAATATCACTATAACATAAAATGCGAACAATGAGAAATCCATCCAAGTCTAAGTGCCGCGCGTATCGTACGATAGACTTACTATAATCTAGGAATCTGTATAAGCCAGCGCACATTATCTGAATAGACGTCGCTCTGAATTGCCCATTTAGCTAGTTTATCCCATTCTTCTGGACTCTTGCCATAGATCGAAAGACGCAATTCTGCATTCTGATACTTAGACTCCTCAAGGTCGCTTGCGACCTCCTTGATTATTCGTGCAAAATATGTGCCGTTCAAATAGTTGTCGGTTTTGAGGAAAACCTCACGTAAGCGGCTCTCGCCGATAGGATTGTACTTCGCATTGAACTTGTCAAATCTGTGAAACGTGTTTCTGTCCTGCGAAGAAAAAAGAATAAAATGCAATACTTTTTAGAAACTTCCTCGATGTCTCTTGTAAATCTTCGGAAAAATACTTACTGCATGAACGTCCAACATGTCGACGCTTAGATCGTAAGTAGTCAAATTCATGGATTGAAAGACTTCGCGGAGTGTCATAGTTTCGTCGTTTTTGGAACAAGTAACTACTTCATCAGCGTGATTCTTCAACGTTTTTTTGATAAATCTAAGCAGGTGCTTTTGATTCATACACGAAGCCGCATGTATATGAGTATCGACCTGAAAAATAAATCGTATAATAGCGCAACTCAATCATATGCTGAGATATAAGTAGAAAAACTCAATTTGAAATAACTATATAAAAAAAATATAAAGTTTTCTTTAATTTCCTACTTTAAAATTGCATTATCCTGTTTCTAACTTTACAATAAATATTGATCTTACAAATCTTAAAATTTCTCTCAAATTACGCTTTATACGAATTCGAATTGTTTGTGTACAAACCTTTCTAATATTGTAGAAGTCCCTATGCGGCACGGCCTTCTGACTCGCCAGTTCCCTGAGTTCGTTTAGCAGCACATGCAGCTGATACTTAGAGGACAGATAACTCAGTCTTCGGTAACAGAAAGATTTCAAGGGTCCGTCAGCGATCATGGCGCAGAGGAGGTTCATGTCCTGGACGAAGGCCGCCAGGTCCGGATACGAATACGGGAGCGGTTTGCCATTGGCCAGGTCCTCATCATTGGCGAACAGGTTGAACACGCCATTGACTGGTACGATCTTGTAATTCTTCGTCGGTGGAAATTCACATTCCCAAGGATCGCCGCGAGAAGCAGGCGCATGTACCGGGTGATCTGTTAATAATTAATCGTATGTATTAGAGAAATATCGTAAACTGTTTGTTGCTGCAGCGCTGTTTGATTTATTCCGAGATAAAACTACCTCGCGCATGGTAAAGAGATTCTTAAAAAGTAACAATTAGCATCATCATTAAAAACAGCGTGCAACAGGAAATTCAAGGTAAGGATATTAATAGGTACTAGGAAGACCTGTCCAAGAGATGTCTTTGATCAGCGCGTCGATGTCCGCGTCGGATTGACTGCCCCCGATTTCTTTCGCAATATCCAGCAGCTCTTTCCCTTAAGAAATATGTAATAAAACTGATATCGTATATTCTTTATTAACTCATATTAAAAATGTGTAGTGCTTCGCACACTAAACTAAAGCTGTGCTTTGTATGAAGCTCCGCACGAGGAGCCGCGTGATTAGATACACATCGCTTGACGAAAAAGAAAAAGAAAAAAAAATTGCACAATACATGTACGGTAGCTTGACATCGTTATTGCCATCGGCGCTTGAAGCGTTAAACGTTAATGTTAATTGCATTGAAGTATTTTGTGAGATTACAATCACGTTTCTTTCATAGACAACGGCACCATCAGGAAAGGACGTCCAATGAGAATATGGTTAAGGTAGATATGGAACGTCAAATTGGATTTTCATTATGACTTTGGTATTGGAGCCACTTCTCAATTAACAATAGATACCTTCGATGGCCTTGCGATCGTCGTGATGTACTTCATCATCCGTAGTGAGTGGTCTTTTATCGATACTACGCAAGAATCTAGAAGTAATAGTAGGGAAGCTCTGCTTGGAGTTGTTCATGTATTTTTCGCGTATCGCCAATGCTTGCACCAGCATCTTGGAGGCTCTTTGAAGATCTTCCAGAGGTACCTACGTATAAGTTTTATAGATGATAAAATTGGATAAGAAAGAAACTAATGAAATAATTTTTCGAATTGACAATATTTTAATAATTTTCCTGATTATAAAATATTCAAACGAGAAAATCTCCTAATGGCATGTATCACAACGCAAAATATTCGTAGCAATAATTTTTTATATTTTAATTATGTAACAATTGGAAAAATAAACGTTCGACCTGAAATTAGGTCATCTTCAGTATTACGAAATTACAAATTCTGAATAACGCATACAATACAATATCGCAGAATAATATAAAGAATTTAAAATGCCGAGTTATAAATTATAAGAAAAATTTTTCAAATGATAATATTTATAACAAGTAATCTTTGCTGAGTTAAATCTTCAAAGAAAAAATAGTCGAATATAATGTCGTATATAATCTTGTTAAACTGTCTATTGTCAAATTTCAGTCAATTAGTTCTATCGCTAGTCCTCTTATTCACATATAATTTCCAGATTCTATGTGCAATAATTTTTACGAGTCCAGGATGTGGTGAACTTGTGTTAACGAATAGAATAACAGAGATTGTATGTAATTAATTGTATGTATTAATTACAACACATAAAAATCTCTATTATATAATAAATACCATAATATAATAAATAAATAAAGTAAAAAATATATATAAAATTTAATAAAAAAATTTAGATAAAAGATTCTAATATATTTCATGTCATCGAGATAACAAAGACATTCCTTATAAATTAATGTAGATACAGAATGAAGGAAGAAGGGGTCACATCTAAATGACCAAGGGTTTCACGCGCAAATCCGCACTCTCAAGGTTTCCATTTCACACAAAATCTCTAAGGATCACATTGTGCATAGCAGCACCAGTGAAACCATAAAGTTACGTCTCCACTAGATCGTTACATTTCTATTTTGTCAATTATTTGATAATAATACTTTATAATTATTTCTGAGAAAACATTTTGTAGAAAT